>NC_069501.1:1231882689-1232010189 GCF_027579735.1 Bombina bombina | reverse complement strand
TTACTTGGGTTTAGCTTTCAACTAAGAATAACGAGAACAAAGCAAATTGGAAAGTTGTTTAAAATTACATGCCATTTCTGAATTGTGAAAGTTTAATTTTAACTAGACTATCCCTTTAAAGTTACATAATCCTGCACATAGTGCTTCAAATCAAAACTGAAGTATTGGAATTTTGTTTTTCTTCACTGCAAATTTTTGTTCCAATTCATATTGTAAGTAAAATAAGTGATAATGAGATAACTGAGGTGGGATTATCCGCACAAGGTGAACAGGAACCAATTAAATTCAATAGAAAGTTTATTTGGGTGTTGCCTCACAATACTTATTACAGACCTCATATTCTTTTGGGATTTTTTTGGTTTTATTTTTTTATGGTATTTGCTCCCACATTCCCATGAAACCTTATCACACACCTGCCAACTGTTATGTTTTATTGTGTGCACTAATATGCAAATCTTGTGAAGTCATCGGAAGTTCGGTCACTGAAAGAGACTTACTGTAATATACATATTGGTTCCTAGTGCATATTTTAGTGAAAAATCAGTTCTGCGTCATATTTGAATCTACTTTATACAATTTAGGTAGAGATCATCAAGCAATATAAGGAAATACTGCACTCCTTTAATTTATACAAAGAAACAAATTATAAACACTACAGAATAAAAGGATCACGTGACCTGAGAAGTATAATTTACAGATGACTTCTTGTATGAATATACCATACATCTTGCTAAACATGAAAGACTAGCAACACCCGGCTGCAGATGTCCCAGCAGGTAGAAGTAAAGGGATCTATATATATACAAATTGTTCTAAAAAACCATAGTGCCAAATGCATTAACTTAACAACGTACCGTGTACAGGGTACGTCGTCTGTCATTATGTCCTTAAAGGGACAGTAAAGTCAAAACTAAACTTTCATGATACAGATAGGGCATGCAATTTTAAACAACTTTCCAATTTACTTTTATCATCAAATTTGCTTTGTTCCCTTGGTGGTATTTTTGAAAAGCTAAACCTAGCTAGACTCAAACTGATTTCTAAACAGTTGAAAACCGCCTCCTAGCTCAGAGCATTTTGAAAGTTTTTCACAGTTAGACTGTGCTAGTTCACATGTGTCATATAGATACCAGTGTGCTCACTCCCGTGAAGTTATTTAGGAGTCTTCACTGATTGACTACACTGCATGTCTGTCAAAGGCACTTAGATAAGGAGGCTGTCTGCAAAGGCTTAGATACAAGGTAATCGCAGAGGTAAAAAGTATATTAATATAACTGTGTTGGTTGTGCAAAACTAGGGAATGGGTAATAAAGGGATTATCTATCTTTTTAAATAAGAACAATTTTGGTGTAGACTGTCCCTTTAAGGATACGCGCTTTACCCTGTACGCCAGCTGTGTCCCCAGACAGTGAACCAGTCTCACCACTGTAGTCACAAGTGAGGCATTGCAGAAATAGCATAATGGAGACACCCCAGGCTAGTGATCGCAGGGACATGGTGTCCTTGTGATCTGATGCCTGTCAGTGATCAGGAATGGGTGCCTCCATTATATGTTATACAGTCTGAGATAGTGTATCTTCTGCTGTTGCTGGAAGCCTTCATTTGAGGCTATCGCAGCAACAGTAGAAGAACGGTCAAATATAATTGTTACTGTGTATACAATCACTGTGACAACCAGTAACAGTGAATATATACTTAAAATGATGTGTGGATCCCTGAATCAAATAAGAAAACTGTCCCTTCTGTGGCTTTCAGTTTCTTTTCTTTTTTTTTATGCAATTTCCTAAAACTGCCAGAGGTTCCACTTTCTTTTTTTTGGTACTATTTTTTTTCTTGTCCTCACAGAATGAATATCACTGAATGCAAATAGTATAATAAAAGCAAAGTGAGATTTTCATGCACTACAATCTTTTTACATTGCATGTTTCTTGCTGTGGCAAGGCGTGAGTTAAATTTACTACAATATTTTGCATTGCAACTAACTCACACGCAGCAGCGTATGTTATTGACGCATACACGTGGAGCAACACATACATTTCTTGTTCCAGCTCTGTGTGATTGTTGTACTATTTACCAGTTGTCTTTCACTGGTTACCATCCTCCTGCTCTGCTATGACATGTTTAAATTATAATCTGTAATAGAGAACTTGGATTTGTAACAGTTCTGCAGTTTTATGATGTGTGTGCAGGGTTTTGTTACTGTTATAATCTTTTTCACTAGTCACCCGTGGTCCCCAGGAGTTTACAATGTGTTTTTTGCTTCCCTTGTTTTACTATTTGCAAAAGTGTAAGTACTGAGCTGAAATATTCAATATTCATTCAAGTCCTGTGGATTCTTTTGGACAGTTTTCCCTAATGGAAGTTGAGTAATACTAAAACTACTATGATTGGTGAGCAGTAGTGTTATATGCCAATATTTAATAAAAAAAAGACCAAATATGAAATTGGAACAATATGATAATAGAATCTGTTTAATGCCTGTCTGAGAGCATTTCACAATTAAACTGAATTTCAGACTTTAAGAATGTTGCAATAAAAAATATATTAGTGTACAAGCAAAATTGCAATATTTATATTAAAAAGGGTGTCTATATTATAATAAAAGATTTATAATCCTGCTTGGTATCTTCTGTTCATCCACCCCTCTTCATTTCCTCTTTTGGCTGGGCTGTGAAATAGAGAGCAGTCCCACCCACTCTCTACATAGGCTTCCCAAGGGCTGGTCTTTGAGAGTGTCATATGACACACACACTAATTGGATGTTCATTGGAATTGTTATTAAAAAAAAAAAGAAAGAGTTCATCACAGTGGGCCGGCATAATATTATAATAGAATCATTACTATAGGCACGGATTTAACTCTTTTCACTAATAGGATAAAAAAAAATACATACATATACTTTTTTAACAGCAATTTGATTAGCTAACTTTAGTTTAAACTATAACGATTTTATAAAGAAAAAAATATATTTATCATTGACCATTAAATATGTTGTTCATAGCCAATATGATTGTGATTGACCCCTCTGTGTTTAACCTGCCTCACTGGGACAAATCTAGTGAGCCAGTAAAAGACATATGTGCATAGCCACTATTGCCAGCTTGCTGCCAGTAGTGTATGGTGCTGCTGAACTTACCTTTGTTCCAAGAGAAGTAAATCTGAAGTGTCTCTTAAAATTTAATGTTCTATCTGAATCATGAAAGTTTTTTACTTTAAAAGGACCGTTTACTCAGAAATTCTCACCTTTTAATTTGTTCCCAATAATCTATTTACCTGCTGGAATGTATTAAATTGTTTACAAGTATTTCCTTTACTCTTCTTTTGGCATTTTAAATTATTATATTCTGAAAGTTTCTGGTTTGAGGTCCAAGTTATAGATAAGCTGTGTAAACAAAGCCGGAAGAACAAATTACACTCCAAGTGGGGTATAGAAGAGATAATACAATAAAATGTTGTTATTTCATGCAAATGGAAAGAGTCCATGAGCTATTGTCGTATGGGATATACATTCCTACCAGGAGGGGGCAAAGTTTCCCAAACTTTAAAAAGGCCTATAAATACACCCCTCACCACACCCACAATTCAGTTTTACAAACTTTGCCTCCTATGGAGGTGGTGAAGTAAGTTTGTGCTTGATTTTTTATGATTTCTTCTATGATATGCGCTTCTAAGCATTCTGAAGCCCAATTCCTCTCAGAGTACAGTGTTTGTCAGATGGATGTGAAGAGAGTATGGCCTATTGATTTCATGGTTACACTCGTGGAAAATCTTTTCAAGGGTTCTCTGTTATTGGTCGTCGGGATTCATCTTCTACCTCCCTTTTCAGATCGACAATATACTCTTATACCATTACCTCTGCTGATAGTTTTCAGTACTGGTTTGGCTATCTGCTATATGTGGATGGGTGTCTTCGGTAAGTATGTATCATTATTTAAGACACTCTCAGCTATGTTTGGTGTTTTATGTATTAATATAAAGTTTTAAATATATGTATTGTACTTATATTTGCCATGAGTCAGGTCTATGTGTATTTCCCTTTGCAGTCTAACAGTTTCAGTATGAGAATCATGCTTTAGGAAGTTATTTTCTTACCTGGGGTTTAGTATTTTTTTCCAATTTGACTTTTTCCTTATATTGTGCAGGCAAATCTAGGCTTGCGAGGGCACAAAATACTGTTATATATTGTGCCATTTTTGTTGCGCAAATTTTTTGGTTCAAATTTGCGTCTATAGTGTCGCAAGTTTCATAATTTCCTTTGTCTTTATTGACGTTGGGTTGTTTGGCGCGAAGTCTTGCTTGTTATGACACGAATTGCGTCATTTCTGAATGTTGATTGGCACCAAAAAATGTTCACTTTGCGTTGTGCGTCATTCTTGGCACCAAATATTTTTTGGTTAAAATTGCCCCACTTCCTTTATGCTCCCTGCTCTGTTTTTATTTTAGAGGGCTAGGCTGTTTGCTTTTCTGCTTATTTAGCATATGCATTTTTTCCCATTTCTGAAACTGCTATATGAGGAAATTGGATATTTTGTTTACATTTTCTTTTTTCTTTTACATTTTGCAAGATGTCTCAGTCTGATCCTGTCTCAGAAGCTACTTTAGAAACCATACTGCCTGAACACAGTTCTACCAAAGCTAAGTGTTTCTGTTTTAAGCAAGCTGAGATTATATCTACGGTTGTATTATGTAACAGTTGTCATGATAAGCTTTTGCATGCCGATAATGTTTCTATTAGTACTAGTACAGCGTCTGTTGTTCCCTAAACATCTAATGTACATTATATCCCTGTTGATATGAAAAATTATATTGCTGATACAATACAGAAGGCTATGTCTGCTATTCCACCTTCTAATAAACGTAAAAGGTCTTTTAAAACTTCTCATAAGACTGATGTAATTTGTGAGGACCGACAACATACTGAAATATCCTCCTCTGAAGAGGATCTTTCTGGTTCAGAAGATCCTACTTCAGACATTGAAATTGATAAATCTTCTTATCTTTTTAAGATTAAATATATTCGGTCTTTGTTGAAAGAAGTATTGGTTACTTTGGGTATTGAGGAGTCTGATCCTCTTAATAACAAAACCAGTAAGCGTTTAAATTCTGTTTTTAAACCTCCTGTGATTACTCCTGAGGTTTTTCCTGTTCCAGATGTGGTTTCTGATGTGATTGCTAAGGAATGGTCTAAGCCTGATGCTTCTTTTAATCCTCCTTCTAGGTTTAAGAAGTTATATCCTTTACCAGTGGCTAATTTGGAGTTTTGGGAAAAAGTCCCTACGGTTGATGGGGCTATTTCTACTCTTGCAAAAACGTACTACTATTCCTATGGAAGATAGTACTTCTTTTAAGGATCCTTTAGATAGGAAGATTGAATTTTATCTAAGGAAAGCTTATTTACATTCTGGCTATATTCTCAGGCCTGCCATTTTTATGGCTGATGTTGCAGCTACATCAACGTTTTGGTTGGATAGCTTAGCACATCAGGAAACAGATCCTGATTTATCTAGTAGTATTCGTTTGCTTCAACATGCTAATCATTTTATCTGTGATGCTATTTTTGATATCATCAAGATTGATGTTAAATCTATGTCTTTAGATAATCTAGCTAGAAGAGCTTTATGGCTTAAATCATGGAATGCTGAAATGGTATCTAAATCTAGATTACTATCTCTATATTTCCAGGGTAATAATTTATTTGGTTCTCAGTTGGATTCTATTATTTCCACTATCACTGGGGGGAAGGGAGTTTTTTTGCCCCAAGATAAAAAGTCTAGGGGTAAATCTAAAGCTTCTAATCGGTTTTGTTCCTTTTGTCAGAATAGAGAACAGAAAACCACTCCTTCCCCTAAGCACTCTGGTTCCAATTGGAAGCCATCTTCAAGTTGGAATAAATCCAAGCCTTATAAGAAGCCAAAGCCAGCCCCCAAGACTGCATGAAGGTGCGGCCCTTAATCCAGTTCAACTGGTGGGGGCAGATTGAAATTATTTCAAAACATTTGGGCAGATTCTGTTCAAAATCAGTGGATTCAGAATAGGGCTGCACAGTTAACTGCATATGCGGTTTTAAACCGCGATTAACCGCCGCAATTTAAAAACCGCGAGAGTGCGATTTAGAAACCGCGAGAGTGCGATTTTTAGCCCCGCCCAGAAGGGACATAACTCGCCCCATGTGAACAGGCTTAGTGGCGACTGAAGAGAAGATCCTGAGCGCACACGTGACGGGTCTTTCCCTATGGCACTTGCTAACACTTCAATAAACACATGAGGTGCATTTTTATTTTCCATTTTTTCCATTTTCCATTTTTTTTTCTGTGAGCCCCACGTCTTCACATCTGAGGGAAAATATTAACTTGTTCTAATGTTTAAAATGCACTCAGGTCCCTGGGAGGCAGCTGAGATTCTAATGAAGTATATGTATGGAAAATAAAAAATGCACCATACGTAATACTTTGTTTATATATCACTTAGCAGCTTTATTATGCACTGTGTTTTAATTTGAAATAGTATTTTCTAAGCTGCTTCCCAGTGACCTGGTTGCATTTTAAACATTAGAACAAGTTAATATTTTCCCTCAGATGTGAAGACGTGGGGCTCACAGGAACTGTGGTGATAGAACAGAAAGTATCATGATCCCACAGCACCGCCTGTAATGAAAAAGCCGGTGTTGTGTCGGTGCTAAATTCCGATGGGCCACTCTCATGCTACAAACCTCCTTCCCAGTTTATGCCCCGCCCCTCCTCCCCGGGAACATCCCAGGAACGCTGACTGCTCAGAGGGAGAACCCCGTCAAGTGTGGAAAATTAAGGTGTTTTAGTAATTTATAAGAAAATCGTGATTAAATCTGAATCGTGGGGGGGTTTTTTGGTTGTTTTTTTTTACGCAATTTTTTTCCCCTCCCATATCGCTCAGCCCTAATTCAGAGCATTGTCTCTCAAGAGTATCGAATAGGTTTCAGAATAAGATCTCCTGTGAGAAGATTCTTTCTCTCTCATGTTCTAACAAATCCTATGAAAGCTCAGGCTTTTATAAAGTGCGTTTCAGGGGCGCGATCCGATATAGATCGTAGTTTGCGGCGCAAGCGAGGGAACCCCCGCCGCCCGTAGTTTCAGCTCGCAACTCGAGCTATCCCATATACGGCGCCGTCAGATGCTAAAGTGCCGTAAGTCTGACAAACCAGCGATGTTCAGAAATCTGCGTAAGTACAAATTTCTGGAGTCGCCAGTGACTTACGTCACTTTAGAAACTGCCGGCGCCTACAAAACCTGACTAAAGTATTTAAATCTTCCGTACTGTCTAACACGCCTCCCAAACATAGCCCAACATGTCTAACCCTCTATCCACTATCCCCCCTCACTCTCCTAATATTAAAAAATTTATTAACCCCTAAACCGCCGCTCCCGGACCCCGCCGCCACCTAATAAAGTTATTAACCCTTAAACCGCCGCTCCCGGACCCGCCGCCACCTACATTAAACTACCCCCTAATGTGAGCTCCTACCCCGCCGCCAGCTACATTAACTACCCCCTAATGTAAGCCCCTTACACCGCCGCCAGCTACATTAACTACCCCCTAATGGGAGCTCCTACCCTGCCGCCAGCTATATTAAAATTATTAACCCCTAATCTAATCCCCCTACCCCGCCGCCAGCTATATTAAAATTATTAACCCCTAATTTAATCCCCCTACACCGCCGCCAGCTATATTAAATACATTAACCCCTAATCTAAACCCCCTACACCGCCGCCAGCTATATTACCAGCCCTTAAAAGGGCCTTTTGCGTGACATTGCCCCAAAGTAACAGCTCTATTGCCAGCCCTTAAAAGGGCTTTTTGCGGGGCATGCCCCAAAGAAATCAGCTCTTTTACCAGCCCTTAAAAGAGCTTTTTGCAGGGCATTGTCACAAAGTAATCAGCTCTTTTGCATCTAATCTAAATCCCCCTACACCGCCGCCACCTATATTAAATAGATTAACCCCTAATCTAATCCCCCTACATAGCCACCAGCTATATTAACTATATTAACCCTAATTATATTAGGGTTAATATAGTTAATATAGTTATTATATTATATATATTAACTATATTAACCCTAATTATATTAGGGTTAATATAGTTAATATCGTTATTATATTATATATATATATATATATATATATATATATATATATATAAGTATAATAACCCTATCTAACTCTAACATCCCTAACTAAATTCTTATTAAAATAAATCTAATTAATATTAATATTAATTAAAATATTCCTATTTAAATCTAAATACTTACCTATAAAATAAACCCTAAGATAGCTACAATGTAATTAATAATTACATTGTAGCTATTTTAAGGTTTATATTTATTTTACAGATAACTTGGTATTTATTTTAACTAGGTACAATAGCTATTAAATAGTTAATAACTATTTAATAGCTACCTAGTTAAAATAATTACCAGTTTACCTGTAAAATAAATCCTAACCTAAGTTACAAATACACCTACACTATCAATAAATTAAATAAACTACAAATATCTAAACTAAAATACAATTAAGTAAACTAAACTAAATTACAAAAAAACCCCACTAAATTACAAAAAATAAAAAAAGATTACAAGAATTTTAAGCTAATTACACCTATGTGGCATATTTCAATCATCAGGGACTGACTCGCAGTCCTTTAGCAATGAAAGAGTATCACGGTCTAATTTCTGTGATTCATATCCCAGGTGTAGAAAATTTGGTAGCGGATTATCTCAGCCGTCAGAGACTGCATCCGGGGGAGTGGTCTCTCCATCCAGATGTTTTTTCAGATTGTACAGATGTGGGGTCTTCCAGAAATAGATCTAGACAGGAAACTTCCCAGATACCGTTCCAGGTCCAGGGATCCTCTGGCGGAGATGGTGGATGCATTAGCAGTTCCTTGGTCTTACCAACTTGCTTATATTTTTTCGCCTCTAGTTCTTCCTCAAAGGGTGATCTCCAAGATCATAATGGAACAATCGCATGTGTTTCTGATAGCACCAGCATGGCCTCACAGGTTTTGGAATGCGGATCTTGCCGGATGTCCAGTTGCCAACCCTGGTCACTTCCTTTAAGGCCAGACCTTCTGTCTCAAGAGCCGTTTTACCATCAGAATCTCAAATCACTAAAGTTGAAGGTATGGAAATTGAATGTTTAGTGCTTAGTCATAGAGGTTTGTCTGACTCAGTGATCAATACTTTGTTGCAGGCTCGTAAGTCTGTTTCAAGGAAGATTTATTATTGGGTTTGGAAAACCTATATTTCATGGTGTTCTCATAAATTCTCTTGTCATTCTTTTAGAATTCCTAGAATTTTACAGTTTCTTCAGGACGGTTTGGACAAAGGTTTGTCTGCAAGTACTTTGAAGGGACAAATCTCGGCTCTTTCTGTTTTATTTCATAGAAAGATTGCTAAACTTTCTGATATTCACTTTTTTGTTCAGGCTTTGGTCCGTATCAAGCCTGTTATTAAGTCTATTTCTCCCCCATAGAGTCTTAATTTGGTTTTGAAGGTTTTGCAGGCTCATCATTTTGAGCCTATTCATTCTTTGGACATTAAACTACTTTCTTGGAAAGTATTGTTCCTTTTGGCTATCTCTTCTGCTAGAAGAGTTTCTGAATTATCTGCTCTCTCTTGTGAGTCTCCTTTTCTGATTTTCCATCAGGATAAGGCTGTTTTGCGGACTTCGTTTAAATTTCTTCCTAAGGTTGTGAATTCTAACAACATAGGGAAATTGTTGTTCCTTCCTTGTGTCCGAATCCTAATAATTTGCTTGAAAAATCGTTACATTCTTTGGATGTGGTAAGGGCTTTGAAATACTATGTTGAGGCTACTAAGGATTTCAGGAAGACTTCTAGTCTATTTGTTGTCTTTTCTGGTTCTA
Organism: Bombina bombina; assembly: GCF_027579735.1. Taxonomy (NCBI): domain Eukaryota; kingdom Metazoa; phylum Chordata; class Amphibia; order Anura; family Bombinatoridae; genus Bombina; species Bombina bombina. The sequence continues at coordinate 1,232,000,293 of NC_069501.1, read as the reverse complement.
GGAAAGGTCAGAAAGCCTCTACCATTTCTTTGGCATCTTGGTTAAAGCTTTTGATTCACAAGGCTTAAGAGAATTACAGCTCATTCTACTAGATCAGTTGCTACTTCTTGGGCTTTTAAGAAGGAAGCTTCGGTTGATTAGATTTGCAAAGCAGCAACTTGGTCTTCTTTGCATACATTTACTAAATTTTACCATTTCTATGTATTTGCTTCTTCTGAAGCAGTCTTTGGTAGAACAGTTCTTCATGCAGCTGTCTGTTTGATTCTTCTGTTTATAAGAACTTTTTTTTGGATTTAATTTCTCAGCGGAAATAGCTGTTTTTATTTTATCCCTCCCTCTCTAGTGACTCTTCTGTGGACTTCCACATCTTGGGTATTTTATCCCATACGTCACTAGCTCATGGACTCTTGCCATTTACATGAAAGAAAACATAATTTATGTAAGAACTTACCTGATAAATTAATTTGTTTCATAATGGCAAGAGTCCATGAAGCCCACCCTGTTTTTGGTGGTTATATTTATTTGTATAAAAGCACAATATTATTTTCTAGTTTTTTGTATGCTGTTTTACTCCTTTTATACATCACTACTTGGCTATACGTTAAACTGAAGTATGTGTGTGGTGGGAGGTGTATTTATAGGCATTTTGAGGTTTGGGAAACTTTGCCCCCTCCTGGTAGGAATGTATATCCCATACGTCACTAGCTCATGGACTCTTGCCATTATGAAAGAAATTAATTTATAAGGTAAGTTCTTACATAAATTATTTTTCCATTGTTTTCTCCAAGTATTGGTTCAGCTATAAGATAAAGAAACATGTATATATACACAATGCGATAAAATAATAATATCTGTACCTACAAGCTCAACCCATTGTATTAGGTTGTGGCTTTAAAACATAGAATTGGCTATTTCATATGCACAAATAAACCTTAAAAAGCAAATCTCATACATTTTTTTTGGTAAAAAAAGTAATTGTAAACACATTAAGGGAAAAACAATTTTACAGTGTACTGTCCCTTTAATGCCCCTTTAAGGAGCATGATGACTGATGCACAGTTAATTGATCTGCTTCAAACTCCTTACAAAGAGTTTTATACTGACATTTTATCTAGCTCGTAATATCCGTTTATATCAGCCCCAGACGAGCTCATATAATGTACAAAATGAAAGAGCTGTGAAGCTATATTTCCAGTCTGATTTCACTTCCCCAATCTTTTGTACTTAGAAGGTCAGAGACAGGTTAAGAGGTCTAACTAAGATGACTTAATTGCATCTCATATAAACGTATCCACCCAGCATTGTTTATATGGTAACAAATAAAGTAATAATTACGGTCTAACATTTCACACAGTAGAAAATGTCTTTACTTGCCTGTATTGCACAATAAATTATCTAAAAAAAACATAATTAACACAATCTTGCTACTGCAACTGCAATCCACATGTAAATCTACTCGCCCCTTAGGTTCCCCCACCCTGCAACCTATAGATTGTAAGATCTTAAACGTAGATTAAACACTACATACATTTTATAAGTATAGCATGAAAGTTATTCCTTACCCCCTCTAGCAGTGGGCGCCACCATGTTGAAATGTAGCTTTCACTGCTCGTGCAGTAAGTCTACATCAGATACTCGCAGCGTAACCTAGGTTTCAAAATGGCGGCACCCATAGTTAGAGGGAGGTACTAAAATATTTAGTGTTTAATGTCCCTTTAAATAACTGCTAGGGTTGCCAGTAAGTGGCCAAGCAGTCTAATTTTATTTTACAGCTTTATTTTGTTTCACAATTTGCAGATAAACAATTCAGCACAGCTGGTCAGTATAGCTAAGGCTTTGGTGTTAAAGGACCATTACATACAATAGAACTGCACAATAGCCCTTACTCTGAATTTGAAAAGAGCAATAGATTTTATTTTTCTAACAAATATAAAAATGTTCTTAATTTGCTGGCCCCCTGTATCATGTGACAGCCATTAGCCAATCACAGACTCCTGTATGTATGCAGTATGAACTCTTGCACATGCTCATTAGGAGCTGGTGCCTCATAAAAAGACTACACAATTTGATAATGGAAGTAAATTGGAATATTTCTTAAAACAGAGGGCAAAAGTAAAGTTTTTGATCACTGTGCCTTGTTTCCTGTTATAGTCTAACATATTTTACAGCACCATTCAATGCTCACGGATACTCTGCATTTCCTAGGCTCAGTGAGTAAGATTCTATTTGCACGTTATCGCACATCACTGATCTTATATTACCATGTGCTAAAAAGGGTTAACTGTATACTCTTTATAATATCTTGTGGTAATACCTCACTTCCTTCCTCCGTTTCCGTCTGCATCCTGTACATAGTCTCATCCTTAGGTGGAAGTCATAGAATTGTAGTTTATATCTTCTAGTAATGGAAGATAAGAACTCATTATTATATTCTATATACTGTGGTTTTGTGTATATGCTTCAGCTGTAGCATGTGCACGTGGGCAAGAACTTAGCAGTTTAATATAATATGTGCATATATAGACTATGGCCTAGAATACAATATGAGCTTGTTGGATATCCCATGGGTACTAATAAGGAGGAGTTTCTCTGTTTGATTGATGTCCTTTTCCCTGTTACGGTTTCCGCAGATTGTCGGCTTTATTTCAGCAGATTATTTTTGACACTTTGCCAAAACAAACATGTTCACTGTGTGCGTGTGGTATTGGTGCGAAACTGCTCACAGCGTGCTGCTAAATTCCATACTTTTACTCAAGATTACTAATGTATTTGAATCAGAGGAGTTAAAAAAAAAAAATACAGGATTGTAACCCTCTGTATTTAGGTCCAGTACTTCAACACATTTTCTCCTTCCTGTCATATAGATGAGCTCTGCATATTTTATATTGTTTTCTGTTAGATATTCCTACTTCTAGATCTTTGGCTTACTCCTTAACGCTCCTTCTAGCTTAAATAGTTAATATTCAATCAATAGTCGGTCCACAGCACTTTGATTAAAAGCTCACTTTATTGGATACAGATAAGACAAAAAAAGCTTTTTTTGTTTTATCTGTATCCAATAAAGTGAACTTTTAATCAAAGTGCTGTGGACCGACTATTGATTGAATATAAGCTATTTGGGGAGTGTGGCAGCTACCCTCAGGTCTTCACGAGCACATTCCCCCAGGAGCTGTATCACTGTTAGTCCATATAGCTTAAATAGTTAAAGGTACAGGAAACCCCCAAATGTTCTTTCTTGATTTGGATAGAACATACAATTTTAAACAACTTTTTAATTTACTTCTATTATTAAATGTGCTTCATTATCTTAGAGCAGCATTTTACTACTGGCAGCTAGAGGTACTAGAGGTAGTTAGCCAATAACAAAAGACAAATGTGTGCAGGCACCAATCAGCAGCTTGTTCCCACTAGTGTAGGATATGTGCGTATTCTTTTTCAACAAGGGATACCAAGAGAATGAAGCACATTTGAAAATAGAAGTTAATTTTAAAGTGCCTTAAAATTACATGCTCTATCTGATCATGTAATTTTAAAGTGCCTTAAAATTACATGCTCTATCTGATCATGCAAGTTTAATTTTGACTTTCCTGTCCCTTTAAAGCCTTGCTGTAAGCGGCCGGGACAGCAAGGCAAATCATACAGTATATCTTATGTTCTTTCTCTGTTACATAGGAAAGCTGATGCTCACTATAATCATATATGAGACCTAAGAATAAAAGAGATTCTGACTGAGAAATTTACTGAGGGCTTTATTTTTTCATCATCAAATTATCTTTACAGACAAATAAATACTTTTACCAAAAATAAAAAAGTGTAAGCTTTAAAGGGATACTAAACTGAATCTGGATAGTGCTTGCTTATTGGTGGCTACATTTATCCTCCCATTAGCAAGCGTAACAGAGGTTCTGAACCAAAAATGGGCCAGCTCCTAAGCTTTTCTCTCCTGCATTTTAAATAATAGATTGAGAACCAAGAAAAATTGATAAAAAAAGTAAATTATAAAGTTGCTTAAAATTGCCTGCTCTATCTGAATCTTACTGTCCCTTTAATTTTATGTTTCTTTGTGGGTGTTAAACAAAGTTATTGACAACCATCAGTGCAATTAGAAAATGTTATTGCAACTTTATCTCCATCTTTATTATCCCTATTTTTTTTATCTTTATTTGCTAAAATGTCTTAAAACCTTTCCATGTTCTGCTTTATTTTTTTATTTTTTATTTTTTAAATGTTAATCTTAAAGTTAATATTATACAACAACAAAAGGTTATAGCAACTATTTATCACAACATGGTTGTGGAAAATTACTCTAGAAAATAATTTAGCGAGATAAAGACAAAGCACACAAATAATTGCTGGGAGACTCTCATTGACCCCAAGATGAATCCTCCGTTTGTGTTGCACAAGATATTCCGGTTACATAGTTGTCATCAAATGAATGAATGTGAGTATAGGGCCAAATTATTTACAGTGCACTCAAGAATGTGGTTGTTCCAGCTGTTAGGCAACAACACTATAACCAAAATTTGCTAAGTCCACATTTCCTTAATTATTGTTACCTAATAGAAGCAGAGTTGAACTGATGCTTTATTGATAGTTTATGTGATTGATATGACTGTACTTGCTGAATAAAGAATCATATGTTAGAGATGTAATGGTACATTAACTGATTATTATATATATTATTAAAGGGATATGAACGTTTATTTGTAGTGAAACACTTTGTAATATATGTTCCCGTGTTTTACTTTCTTTTGCTGTAAAATATACGTTGTTGTTTTTTAATAAATTGTGCTTGTCCCACCCATCATAAAGAGGCCAAAAAGTAAATTCTGTAGCCTAGGTTTCCTTCAGAATGCTGCAATATGCCTAAACCAGCTATGTAATAGGCAGTGATCGCTTAGAGTAATTGGCTAAGTCATACCTCTCATTAGAACTAGCTAGTTGTAATTCGCCACAATTAAGGTAGATAAGGCAGTTACTCAAGTAGAATTATTAAAAAAAAAAGTTATCTTTTTAATGTAGGTCTTTCATAATTGCTGATAGTCAACTATGTAAATACAAAAGCAAATTACTTTAATGTCTCTCTAAAGCAAAGGCTGTTGTACCTAAAAAGATTGCTGTGTGCTTCCTTGACCGGTTTGTCTTCAGCGATGTCTAGGATTTTATTATCTTTGTAAGCGATGAAGATAAAAAACCATGACTGTTGCACACAAAATGTGTTTCATGGCATTGATTCTTCACCTGAGCCCCCTGCAACAACCATAAAGTAATGGCGGTCTATCCTTTTATAGCATTTATCTTAGCTTACCTGGCTATCACTTACCAGGTGAGAGCTCCCCTTCCCAGGAGGGCATGGACAGAAACGTACTACGCCCCTTTTACCAAGATATAAATACACACATTTTGCTCCCTTGCCATCTTAAGGTGGACAGAGCTAGGTTCCCCTTTCCAAAAGGTACCCTTTGGAGTGGATTCTAATCCGCTTTTATTGCTACTGTGTTCCAGATTGCTCAGATTCGTAGGAGGCAGCAGTTCCTCTTCTGTATGCTGAGGTAGGTCAAGCGGCGCTCCCGGTTTGCCAAGGGTCTGCTTCTATGGGTGCCGCTATCTTCCTCGGAAATAAGTTATTGACCTGTGGCTAGGGTTTAGGGGTGGGAGCGTGAGCGAACTTAAGCTTGTAATGCTGGGAGGGCTTCTGTATGCAAGCAAAGTTTGGACCAGTTGGCCTCTGCTGTATTTCTTTCATACAGGTGGTGAAAGTCCACAATCCATTTCTCCTGGGAATTGCTCTTCCCTACCACTAAGAGGAGGCAAAGATTCCCAAACCCCAAGAACTCTACAAAACCCCTCCCACCTCACCAGTACCTTAGTCTTGTCTTTGCCTTCGCTGGAGGTGGTCAAAGAATGAAGATGTGCATTTGATTCTTCAGTGAGAGGGGTTCTCAGATCGAGTTGAGGCCCGTTTCCCCTCAGAGTACAGTGTTCGCCAAAGGGATGTATTTGGAGTATTGAAAGTGACATATTTCACCAGTAGGGATTTATTTACAAACCTTGCCATTGGGGTCACAGGGATTTGTCCTTTGGCTCTGCTTGTTGGTTCGTCGATATACTCCTATTTCCACTTCCTCTGCTGTTATGTTTCAGCACTGGTCTTGGCTTCCTTCTGGTTTCCTCCAGTAGCAGAGTGTCTTTGGTTATCACTATCTATATATCTCTATATATCTCTATCTATATAATATAAATATATATATATATATATATATATATATATATATACATATACACATACATACATACATACATACACATCACCTACGGACAGTTTTATATATATATATATATATATATATATATATATAAAATGTTATTTGATATTTCCCCTTTTAAAGTGTTAATATGTTTATTTTTATTTGCATACTTTTTTTGACGCTTCGGCAGTTTTACTTGGATTTTTAGTGCACGCTTGTTTTTTCACACTCGTACTTTTTGGCCCCTTTACAAGTGTGCTGTCTGGATGCAAGATGTACTTGTCTTGTATTAGTTATTTTTCAAATTGTAAGTTTTTAAGAGGTTTTATTTCATAAGGGGTAAGTGTCTCCCTTTATTCAAGAGCTCTTTTAATGGGGGCTATTACCTTTTAACTTTGTTTTCTGCATTTAACTTTGTTAGGTTTTTTTTTTTTTTTTGCATATATTAAATGTTTATATTGTTACATGCTAAGGTATTTCCTTTAGCAATTTTACGCAATAAATGTATTAATGTTTTAATGCATTCTGACCAATCAACTACTGTTCTTGCTTCAAAGGGTTTTATTGCTCCTTCTATTTGTTCCTTACAGGAAGAATATACAACTTTTTCTCCTGGATTAATAAACTTAATTTGAACAACAGTGCTGAAATGATGGTGGCCTTGCCTCTTTCAACTAAGAATAAAAGGTCAGTTCAGAATTTACCATATTCTAGTTCTTAGCCTGCTACGGTTAAAGGGACACTGAACCCAATTTTTTTCCGTGATTCAGATAGAGCATACAATTTTAAACAACTTTCTAATTTACTCCTATAATCAATTTTTCTTCGTTCTCTTGCTTTCTTTATTTGAAAAAGAAGGCATCTAAGCTATTTTTTGGTTCAGAACCATGGAAAGCACTTGTTTATTGGTAGGTGAATTTACCCACCAATCAGCAAGAACAACACAGTGTGTTAACCAAAATGGTCCGGCATCTAAACTTACATTCTTGCATTTCAAATAAAGATACCAAGAGAATGAAAAGAATTTGATAATAGGAGTAAATTAGAAAGTTGCTTAAAATTGCATGCTCTATCTGAATCACAATAGAAAAAATTTGGGTTCAGTGTCCCTTTAATGTTTCCAGTTATGAGGCTGCTGTGTCCTTAGAGGGGATGGTTTTTCTTTGTTGATCAAGAGTCTTACTCTGATCTGTTTACGGACATCCTTTTATTTTATTTTATGTTAAGCATATTCATTCTCTTTTTAAGGGAATTTTTGCTTTCTTACTTACACGATCCAAAAGTAGATGGAAATATACCAGTTAAATGTTATGTACTGTTTAATCTGTTGGTGTGTTTCTTGTCCCTTTTGCAGTTTCTGAGATTATATCCAGAAATTGGACTAGTCTAGTATTCCTTTTATTTCTTCTCAAGGCTTCTATTATTGAGCTTTTGGAAGCTAGTCCCCAAATGGTTGGGGCCAGTTTTACTTTGGCTATCCTTTCGAAATATAGTTCTTCCTTTTTCTTCCCTTTTGTTAGGAAGTTTATTTCCTTCCTAAAGAGGGCTTATTTGCAAGCAAGTTATATTTTCAATCCAATAATCTTTATTGCTGATGTGGCTGTTACTTGATCTTTGTCTTTCGTGGCAGATTTCTTTTGATTCTGCCAGTGAGATTTTTTTTTAAACCACTTATGTTGTGTAAATGTGCAAAAGCTTTCTTTTGTTGTCACTCATTAATGCTAGAGTATGTCTTTAGCTGTTCTTTCTAGAAGCGCATTATAATTAGAATCTTGAATGCTGGCATGATTTGTCTTTTTTTTTTTTTTTTTCAGAGAATTTATTTGGTTCTGGGTTTGATTTCCATTATTTCTACGGTGTCTGGGGTTAAAGAGCTTTTCTTCTTCAGGTCTAGTAGTTCAATGGTATATATTAAAGGGATAGTAAACCCAATTTTTTTCTTAAATGATTCAGATAGAGCATGCAATTTTAAGCAACTTTCTAATTTACTCCTATTATCAAATTTTCTTCGTTCTCTTGGTATCTTTATTAGAATGTAAGCTTAAGAGCCGGCCCATTTTTGGTTGAGAACCTGGGTTGCACTTTCTTATTGGTGGCTAAATGTAATCCACCAATTACAAGCGCTAGCCAGGGTGCTGAAACAAAAAATGGGCCGGCTCCCTAACTTATATTTCCTACTTTTTCAAATAAAAATGTAAGAGAACAAAGAAAAAGTTATGATAGGAGTAAATTTGGAAGTGGCTTGAAATTGCATGCTATATCTGATCCATGAAAGAAAAAAATTGGGTTTACTATCCCTTTAAGCTCAAATTTGTGTTGTGTCCCTTTCAACAGAACATAACTCAGAAATCTTTTTGCACCTAGTATCAGAGTTCTTCTGGTTCTGTTTGGAAATAGAATGGCATTTGCTAAATGTTTCAGTACCTTTGTATGGATTTGAGCACTAATACCCTCTGCTTGCAAGGTTGCAAAGATATATACCAGAGCCATTTTTTTGCTCTGGGGAATGCTGACAGGGTCTGTGCCCATTAGTTGATTTGGAACAGGTCTAAGCAGTTTAAGATCTTATCCCCCATTCAAGTTTGCATGTAGGTGCAGCCCTCAATCAAGAGGCTTTGGTAGGGGGAAGGTTACTCCTCTTTCAGGATGCTTGGTTTTAGTCTGTTCAGGTTCCTTGGATTTTTATTATAGTCTCAAGGATATCGAAAAGGTTGCAGATCAAGGCCTCCCAATGGAGGTTTTTTTCTGTTCCATGTTCCTAGGAACTCTTTAGGCTTAGGTAGGTTGCATCTCCAACCTATTCATTGTTCCATAAGTAGGAAGGAACTTTCCGATCTATTCTGATCTGGAAACTTTGTACAAGTTTCTCAAGTTCCTTCTTTCGAAATTGATTCTATGTATACTTTTCAGTGAGGTCATTTTATGTCCTCAATGTATTTTAAGAATGTTTTCTTTTTTATGTTCCTATTTTTATCATAGTCGGTTTCTGAGATTTGCTTTTTTGGAGGAGCTTTTTCAGTTTGTTGCTCTTCCATTTGGTCTGGCTACAGCTCTCAGAATATTCTCTAAGATACTAGATACCCTCTTATCTGTAATCAGTTTTCAGGGTATTGCAGTGTTTCCTAGTCAGGATGATATCGTGGTTCAAGTTCCATATTTTCATTTGTCTTTATTTCCCTCCTGCAGGCTGTTGTTGTTTCTTCAACAACATGGATGGAAAGTCTTTTTTTCAAACAGTTTACTGGTTCCTCAGATAAAGACTGCTTTTCTGTGGGTTTTATAGATGCAATTTCTATGAGACTTTATTTGGCAATGCAAAGACCGTTAAAGCTGGGGTTTGCCTGTTAGGGCCTTTAGTCTGTTTTTTTTCCCCTTCAGTTTCTCTTTACATGGAGGTGTCAGGTCTCATGTTTTTGTCTTTGGTTTCTATTTTGTTTGCTCACTTCCATATTTCTCTTTAGCTTTGTATGTTTTTCCAGTGATACAGGGACCTTTCTCAGTTGTCTCTGAAGTTTATATTCCAGTACAAGTATGCTTCTGTCTTGGTAGATGAGCTATTAGCTCTTTATGCAAGGGGCTTCTTTTGTCTGTGAGGTTTTTCCAGGATGGGTTTTTTTTCTGGTGGCCTTCAGAAGGCATAAGCAGTTTGGATTCCTCAGGAGGCGAGGTTACCTGTTGATGTTTTAAATATCCATGCAATATTCAAGGTCCTTCAGATTTGGCATCTATTGAAAGGGAATTTTTTTCTCTTTTTCAGATTACTGAATAGTTAGAGCTTCATAGTGTTATGTTGATGCTACTTAGGTTTTCAGCCAATTTCCGCAATTTCAGGTTTTCTTAAAGGGACAGTATACACTCATTTGCATATAACTGCATGTAATAGACAATACTATAAAGAATAAGGTGCACAGATACTGATATAAAAATCCAGTATAAAATGGTTTAAAAACGTACTTGGAAGCTTTCAGTTTAGCTCTGTTGAAAAGGTAGCTGGAAAGCCCACTGCAAGTGGGAAATAAGACACTCCCCCCCTCCCCCTTCTTTTGCATATGAAAAGACCCTTTACACAAACAGGAGCAAGCTGGAAAAGGTAGCTGACGGTATTCAAATAATCAAATCAGAGCAATGATATTTAAAAATAAGCAAAATTATACATTTAAAAAAAAAGAAACTTTATGGGCTTTATAAATAGATCTACAAAACATTTATGCAAAGAAAAAATGAGTGTATAATGGCCCTTTAAGGCACAAGAGCCTTTTATAGTTATATTTTTTTAAAGCTCTTGCTCACCTTATACCTACTATTCGGTCTTCTGTGCCTCCTTGGCATCTACCCTTGGTTCTGAATGTATTAATGTTCTCTCTATTTGAGCCTTTAAAGACAGTTTCTTTGTGGTTTTTAAATTTGAAGTCTGTATTTCTGATACCTATAACTTTGTGTCTTTGAACTTTATACCTTTTTTTTTTTTTGGACCTTTTACAAGGATAAAGTAGTTTTACGGACAGGACATTGTTTTTAACTTCTTTTTCAACACATGAGAATTTGATAAACGGAAAACCTCTATATACTCTGGATGTTATTCAATGTCTCCAATACTATGTGGATAGAACCAAAGATTTTCATCAGACAAATCGGCTTTTCTCCAACATAGGTGTGTCCGGTCCACGGCGTCATCCTTACTTGTGGGATATTCTCTTCCCCAACAGGAAATGGCAAAGAGCCCAGCAAAGCTGGTCACATGATCCCTCCTAGGCTCCGCCTACCCCAGTCATTCTCTTTGCCGTTGTACAGGCAACATCTCCACGGAGATGGCTTAGAGTTTTTTAGTGTTTAACTGTAGTTTTTCATTATTCAATCAAGAGTTTGTTATTTTCAAATAGTGCTGGTACGTACTATTTACTCAGAAACAGAAAAGAGATGAAGAATTCTGTTTGTATGAGGAAAATGATTTTAGCAACCGTAACTAAAATCCATGGCTGTTCCACACAGGACTGTTGAGAGCAATTAACTTCAGTTGGGGGAACAGTTTGCAGTCCCTTGCTGCTTGAGGTATGACACATTCTAACAAGACGATGTAATGCTGGAAGCTGTCATTTTCCCTATGGGATCCGGTAAGCCATGTTTATTACGATTGTAAATAAGGGCTTCACAAGGGCTTATTTAAACTGTAGACTTTTTCTGGGCTAAATCGATTGATTATTAACACATATTTAGCCTTGAGGAATCATTTTATCTGGGTATTTTGATATAATAATATCGGCAGGCACTGTTTTAGACACCTTATTCTTTAGGGGCTTTCCCAAAGCATAGGCAGAGTCTCATTTTCGCGCCGGTGTTGCGCACTTGTTTTTGAGAGGCATGGCATGCAGTCGCATGTGAGAGGAGCTCTGATACTTATAAAGGACTTCTGAAGGCGTCATTTGGTATCGTATTCCCCTTTGGGTTTGGTTGGGTCTCAGCAAAGCAGATACCAGGGACTGTAAAGGGGTTTAAAGCTTAAAACGGCTCCGGTTCCGTTATTTTAAGGGTTAAAGCTTCCAAAATTGGTGTGCAATATTTTCAAGGCTTTAAGACGCTGTGGTGAAAATTTGGTGAATTTTGAACAATTCCTTCATGTTTTTTCGCAATTGCAGTAATAAAGTGTGTTCAGTTTAAAATTTAAAGTGACAGTAACGGTTTTATTTTAAAACGTTTTTTGTACTTTCTGATCAAGTTTATGCCTGTTTAACATGTCTGAACTACCAGATAGACTGTGTTCTGAATGTGGGGAAGCCAGAATTCCTATTCATTTAAATAAATGTGATTTATGTGATAATGACAATGATGCCCAAGATGATTCCTCAAGTGAGGGGAGTAAGCATGGTACTGCATCATTCCCTCCTTCGTCTACACGAGTCTTGCCCACTCAGGAGGCCCCTAGTACATCTAGCGCGCCAATACTCCTTACTATGCAACAATTGACGGCTGTAATGGATAATTCTGTCAAAAACATTTTAGCCAAAATTAACCCTTGTCAGCGTAAGCGTGGCTGCTCTGTTTTAGTTACTGAAGAGCATGACGACGCTGATATTAATATCTCTGAAGGGCCCCTAACCCAATCTGAGGGGGCCAGGGAGGTTTTGTCTGAGGGAGAAATTACTGATTTAGGGAACATTTCTCAGCAGGCTGAATCTGATGTGATTACATTTAAATTTAAATTGGAACATCTCCGCATTTTGCTTAAGGAGGTATTATCCACTCTGGATGATTGTGAAAATTTAGTCATCCCAGAGAAACTATGTAAAATGGACAAGTTCCTAGAGGTGCCGGGGCTCCCAGAAGCTTTTCCTATACCCAAGCGGGTGGCGGACATTGTTAATAAAGAATGGGAAAGGCCCGGTATTCCTTTCGTCCCTCCCCCCATATTTAAAAAATTGTTTCCTATGGTCGACCCCAGAAAGGACTTATGGCAGTCAGTCCCCAAGGTCGAGGGAGCGGTTTCTACTTTAAACAAACGCACCACTATTCCCATAGAGGATAGTTGTGCTTTCAAAGATCCTATGGATAAAAAATTAGAAGGTTTGCTTAAAAAGATGTTTGTTCAGCAGGGTTACCTTCTACAACCCATTTCATGCATTGTCCCTGTCACTACTGCCGCATATTTCTGGTTTGATGAACTGCTTAAGGTGCTCGATAGTGACTCTCCTCCTTATGAGGAGATTATGGACAGAATCAATGCTCTCAAATTGGCTAATTCTTTCACTCTAGACGCCTCTTTGCAATTGGCTAAGTTAGCGGCTAAGAACTCTGGGTTTGCTATTGTGGCGCGCAGAGCGCTTTGGTTGAAATCTTGGTCGGCTGATGCGTCTTCCAAGAACAAGCTACTAAACATTCCTTTCAAGGGGAAAACGCTGTTTGGTCCTGACTTGAAAGAGATTATCTCTGATATCACTGGGGGTAAGGGCCACGCCCTTCCTCAGGATCGGCCCTTCAAGGCAAAAAATAGACCTAATTTTCGTCCCTTTCGTAAAAACGGACCAGCCCAAGGTGCTACGTCCTCTAAGCAAGAGGGTAATACTTCTCAGGCCAAGCCAGCTTGGAGACCAATGCAAGGCTGGAACAAGGGAAAGCAGGCCAAGAAACCTGCCACTGCTACCAAGACAGCATGAAATATTGGCCCCCGATCCGGGACCGGATCTGGTGGGGGGCAGACTCTCTCTCTTCGCTCAGGCTTGGGCAAGAGATGTTCTGGATCCTTGGGCGCTAGAAATAGTCTCCCAGGGTTATCTTCTGGAATTCAAGGGACTTCCCCCAAGGGGGAGGTTCCACAGGTCGCAGTTGTCTTCAGACCACATAAAAAGACAGGCGTTCTTACATTGTGTAGAAGACCTGTTAAAAATGGGAGTGATTCATCCTGTTCCATTAAGAGAACAAGGGATGGGGTTCTACTCCAATCTGTTCATAGTTCCCAAAAAAGAGGGAACGTTCAGACCAATCCTAGATCTCAAGATCTTAAACAAATTTCTCAAGGTCCCATCGTTCAAGATGGAAACCATTCGAACTATCCTTCCTTCCATCCAGGAAGGTCAATTCATGACCACGGTGGATTTAAAGGATGCGTATCTACATATTCCTATCCACAAGGAACATCATCGGTTCCTAAGGTTTGCATTCCTGGACAAACATTACCAGTTCGTGGCGCTTCCTTTCGGATTAGCCACTGCTCCAAGGATTTTCACAAAGGTACTAGGGTCCCTTCTAGCGGTGCTAAGACCAAGGGGCATTGCAGTAGTACCTTACCTGGACGACATTCTGATTCAAGCGTCGTCCCTTCCTCAAGCAAAGGCTCACACGGACATTGTCCTGGCCTTTCTCAGATCTCACGGCTGGAAAGTGAACGTGGAAAAGAGTTCTCTATCCCCGTCAACAAGGGTTCCCTTCTTGGGAACAATTATAGACTCCTTAGAAATGAGGATCTTTCTAACAGAGGCCAGAAAAACAAAGCTTCTGGACTCTTGTCGGATACTTCATTCCGTTCCTCTTCCTTCCATAGCTCAGTGCATGGAAGTGATCGGGTTGATGGTGGCGGCGATGGACATAGTTCCTTTTGCGCGCATTCATCTAAGACCATTACAACTGTGCATGCTCAGTCAGTGGAATGGGGACTATACAGACTTGTCTCCGAAGATACAAGTAAATCAGAGAACCAGAGACTCACTCCGTTGGTGGCTGTCCCTGGACAATCTGTCTCAAGGGATGATGTTCCACAGACCAGAGTGGGTCATTGTCACGACCGACGCCAGTCTGATAGGCTGGGGCGCGGTCTGGGGATCCCTGAAAGCTCAGGGTCTTTGGTCTCGGGAAGAATCTCTTCTACCGATAAATATTCTGGAACTGAGAGCGATATTCAATGCTCTCCAGGCCTGGCCCCAGCTTGCGAGGACCAGGTTCATACGGTTTCAATCAGACAACATGACGACTGTTGCGTACATCAACCATCAGGGGGGAACAAGGAGTTCCCTAGCGATGGAAGAAGTAACCAAAATTATTCTTTGGGCGGAGTCTCACTCCTGCCACCTGTCTGCTATCCACATCCCAGGAGTGGAAAATTGGGAAGCGGATTTTCTGAGTCGGCAGACATTGCATCCGGGGGAGTGGGAACTCCATCCGGAAATCTTTGCCCAAGTCACTCACCTGTGGGGCATTCCAGACATGGATCTGATGGCCTCTCGTCAGAACTTCAAAGTTCCTTGCTACGGGGCCAGATCCAGGGATCCCAAGGCGGCTCTAGTGGATGCACTAGTAGCACCTTGGACCTTCAAACTAGCTTATGTGTTCCCGCCATTTCCTCTCATCCCCAGGCTGATAGCCAGGATCAAGCAGGAGAGGGCGTCGGTGATCTTGATAGCTCCTGCGTGGCCACGCAGGACTTGGTATGCAGATCTGGTGAATATGTCATCGGCTCCACCTTGGAAGCTACCTTTGAGACGAGACCTTCTTGTTCAGGGTCCGTTCGAACATCCGAATCTGGTTTCACTCCAGCTGACTGCTTGGAGATTGAACGCTTGATTTTATCGAAGCGAGGATTCTCAGATTCTGTTATCGATACTCTTGTTCAGGCCAGAAAGCCTGTGACTAGAAAGATTTACCATAAAATTTGGAAAAAATATATCTGTTGGGGTGAATCTAAAGGATTCCCTTGGGACAAGGTTAAGATTCCTAGGATTCTATCCTTCCTTCAAGAAGGATTGGAAAAAGGATTATCTGCAAGTTCCCTGAAGGGACAGATTTCTGCCTTGTCGGTATTACTTCACAAAAAGCTGGCAGCTGTGCCAGATGTTCAAGCCTTTGTTCAGGCTCTGGTTAGAATCAAGCCTGTTTACAAACCTTTGACTCCTCCTTGGAGTCTCAATTTAGTTCTTTCAGTTCTTCAGGGGGTTCCGTTTGAACCCTTACATTCCGTTGATATTAAGTTATTATCTTGGAAAGTTTTGTTTTTAGTTGCGATTTCTTCTGCTAGAAGAGTCTCAGAATTATCTGCTCTGCAGTGTTCTCCTCCTTATCTGGTGTTCCATGCAGATAAGGTGGTTTTACGTACTAAACCTGGTTTTCTTCCAAAAGTTGTTTCTAACAAAAACATTAACCAGGAGATTATCGTACCTTCTCTGTGTCCAAAACCAGTTTCAAAGAAGGAACGTTTGTTGCACAATTTGGATGTTGTTCGCGCTCTAAAATTCTATTTAGATGCTACAAAGGATTTTAGACAAACATCTTCCTTGTTTGTTGTTTATTCAGGTAAAAGGAGAGGTCAAAAAGCAACTTCTACCTCTCTCTCTTTTTGGATTAAAAGCATCATCAGATTGGCTTACGAGACTGCCGGACGGCAGCCTCCCGAAAGAATCACAGCTCATTCCACTAGGGCTGTGGCTTCCACATGGGCCTTCAAGAACGAGGCTTCTGTTGATCAGATATGTAGGGCAGCGACTTGGTCTTCACTGCACACTTTTACCAAATTTTACAAGTTTGATACTTTTGCTTCTTCTGAGGCTATTTTTGGGAGAAAGGTTTTGCAAGCCGTGGTGCCTTCCATTTAGGTGACCTGATTTGCTCCCTCCCTTCATCCGTGTCCTAAAGCTTTGGTATTGGTTCCCACAAGTAAGGATGACGCCGTGGACCGGACACACCTATGTTGGAGAAAACAGAATTTATGTTTACCTGATAAATTTCTTTCTCCAACGGTGTGTCCGGTCCACGGCCCGCCCTGGTTTTTTTAATCAGGTCTGATATTTTATTTTCTTTAACTACAGTCACCACGGTACCATATGGTTTCTCCTATGCAAATATTCCTCCTTAACGTCGGTCGAATGACTGGGGTAGGCGGAGCCTAGGAGGGATCATGTGACCAGCTTTGCTGGGCTCTTTGCCATTTCCTGTTGGGGAAGAGAATATCCCACAAGTAAGGATGACGCCGTGGACCGGACACACCGTTGGAGAAAGAAATTTATCAGGTAAACATAAATTCTGTTTTTGTAATTCCTTCGGGACTAAAAAAGGGCAACGTACCTGCTAAGACAACTTTATCTGCTTGGATTGTTTGATGCATTTCTAAGGCCTATCGGCTTCAGAATAAGCCAACTCCTGATCATTTGAAGGCAAATTAACTCGGGCTATGGCAGCATCCTGGGCATTTTACAATGCACTTACCAGGGATTCCCTACCTTTTTTTCTTGCTGTCCTTTACTTAGATGGACATAAACTAGCAATAAAAACGGAAGGAAAGGGGTCTCCTTATATCTTTGTAAATGGGGCGTGGTATGTTTCTGTTCATGCCCTACTGGGAACGGGAGCTCTCATCTGGTAAGCAAAATAAAGAGTTCACCAACACCAATACGGTAAAAAATGTATCATCTTTATTAAAGACCCATTTAAAAATAGCGACGTTTCGGGGTTAACCCCTTAGTCATGCCATGTTCATCTGGTAAGCACTAGCTAAACAAAAAGAGGTACAAGCATTTGTATGGTTTTCGGGTAGATATTTAAAGGGACACTGAACCCAAAAATTTTATTTTGTAATTCAGATAGAGCATGCAATTTTAAGCAACTTTCTAATTTACTCCTATTGTCAATTTTTCTTCGTTCTCTTGCTAATTTTATTTGAAAAAGAAGGCATCTAAGCTTTTTTTGGGGTTCAGAACTCCGGACAGCACTTTTTTATTGGTAGATGAATTTATCCACCAATCAGCAAGGACAACCCAGGATGTTCACCAAAAATGGACCGGCATCTAAACTTACATTCTTGCATTTCAAATAAAGATACCAAGAGAATGAAGAAAATTTGATATTAGGAGTAAAATTGCTTAAAATTTCATGCTCAATCTGAATCACGAAAGAAATGTTTTGGGTACAGTGTCCCTTTTAGCTTTTTCTTGAGTTACTGCATGTATCACTGAGTTTCCTATTAGATTTCAATATTCGACCATTCCTATTGAATTACATGGAATGTATTTAATGCCACTTCTTTTTTTTAATAAGTATGAAATTGCAGATGGTTTGAAGCATATGGATGTGAATTGTAAGCAGATACGTGTAAAATACACACACTATTTTGTTTTTACTTTAAGCTACAGTATATATGAACCTTAACGGGTCATTCTACCCAAATGAAAGAGCAGAGTTTTATACAAGTTGAAAATGTTTTTTCCTGAAAATATGTTAAAGGGACATTATACTTATTGAAGTACCTAATACAAGTTAATTGTATTTCAAGCATCTGCAGGAGCACCTTTTTAAAATGGACTGGGAGGTGGATTTCTGCTGCTGCATCCTGTTTACATAGCTTTTCTATAGAGAATACTGCAGTTTTTTTTTTTTTTAGTAAAGGTGACAGATTCAACTGCTGTTTCATACAACAAAATAAAGGTAAATTTGGTTAAAACAAAAAACAAAATATATTGTGCATGTGATCGAGCATTATTGTTTTTTAATTGAAAAGGGTTTAGTAAGAGCCAAAGTTAATCAATTTTAAATCTGACAGGGCATACAGGTTTGTGCACAACTAACCCCAGGGATCATTTGTTCACTGGGAACTTCCAGACATTTAATTAACTGTTTTGTTGCACATAAACACTTATTTTTTTAAATAACCTTTTTAAGCAACATAAAAAATGACGTTAATATCCTTTTTCTAAACCTGCACTTGAGGAAAACAAGATCCTAAATCCCTGCCCATTATGGTGCCCTGGTGACTGGAACATATAACTGAGTGCTTGTACATAGGCTTTGTAACCTGCCAGTAATGTGTTCATTTTGCATTACAGCATCAATAAATGTGGGGAGGATTTCAGTGACTCCCACAACCATAACCTCGCTATGTTAATAGAAACATCCTGGTGGGATGAAAGCTGGGAAGGAAATGATTAATGCTTTTTGTAATATAATGACAAAGCAGAAAATACTCCTGGGAGTAGCATAATTCTCGCTTATCTTGTGGTCAGCACTCTGTTGTTGTGGTATGACCATAATGCTACCTTATCTTGGTTAGTAGCGATATATTTATCTTGACAACAGCCTTGTCCTAAACCAGTAATTAATTCCTTTCACACTATCAGTTATAAAAAGTAGAATCGGTATAATCTAAAATTTGCTGTGAACAAAACACACAACAAAAACACAAAACTCAAAATGTGTTTATAAACAGGCTGTAAAGTTTTACTTACAAATCTTACAAAATAAGACTGGGACTAATGATAATATGTGCATATCAGTGACTTAAAAGCAATACTTTTCTATGGATCAGCTGGTGCCTCCCATAACACCTAGATGATGCCAAATCCTGGTGTAATCAGATTCCAAAGAGCTAACCAAAAGTTAGTAAAAGATAACTCCAATGGTGGTGTATGCAGAACACAGTGATTCTGTAGTCATCAGTCTGATCTCAGCTGGTATAATGAATCCTTCAGGATCAGTGTGTCACTATACAAAGCCATCGGCGTAGGAAAGAAAGAACCGTGTGTCTGATCAGAGATATCAGTATCAAAGATTGTATAACAAATACTCTCACAGTAGTTTCAATCAGATGGCTTTTAGATTTATTTATAAAAGTAAAAAGCATCCTCTAACGTCTCTACATATTTTAAAAGGTATAGTAAACCCAAATATTTTTCCATCTAAAGAGGAGGAGAGTCCACGGCTTCATTCATTACTTGTGGGAATTAAGAACCTGACCACCAGGAGGAGGCAAAGACACCCCAGTCAAAGGCTTAAATACCTCCCCCACTTCCCTCACTCCCCAGTCATTCTTTGCCTTTCGTCACAGGAGGTTGGCAGAGAAGTGTCGGAAGATTCGGAGTAGTCTCTTATGGAGGGTAGTACTCTTCGGAATGGGACTGGAGTTTTAAGTAGCCCTGTCAGCCTTGGGTGAAAGTTAGAGTCCGGAGATGCAGGGAGAGTCTTTCTGCAAAACCATCCCGACTCAGATTAACAGCTCCGTTAGCAATCAGCGTTGACGAGTTTCGCTGCCTGCTTTTTACACTCAAGTCCATGTCAGGAGCGGTGCTACTACACTGTCACACTTGAGAGGCCGTGCTCCTGTTCCACGGCGTAGATACTGGTAAGATCATTTCATTTTTTTATACACATAATGATAACGCAGAAGACAGGGTCACGGTGTGATACCTCTTATCTTTATGGAATCAAGGGTTAATATCCCTGGTAGGGGGATTATTGAACAGGGGAGGTTTGTGCATAATTTTGTTTGTTGTGTAATTGCTGCGATATGTGTGAGATGTGGCAATGGGTGGACATAGTTTCATTTCCAGGAGTATTTGCGCAGCAGATTTGGCGCATTTTCTCCCTAGTGCAGGGGCGATCCTGCGAGGCATTCCTTATGTCGGGTGGGGCCTATTGACTTCCTTGCTTGACCTGCGGCACAGGAGACGTAACGGTTTCTGTGGTCCGGGTCATAGGAGGTGGTGAGTGCCCTGGCCATTGGAGGTTATAAAGGTGTCATTTTTATTAAAATTATAACTAGTCCATACTAAAGCCTCAAGCTATGGAGGACTCTGACGCGTTAGAGGGTACTCTCTCTTTTACTAAGTCTAGTACCTGTTTATTGCAAGGAGGTTCTGGTAGATCCGTCTGCTCAACTATGTTCCACATGCCTTGATAAAGTCATGACATCTCGAAAGAAAAGGATGTCTCGTACTACTGAGCCGTCCACCTCTGAGGGTTCCCCGTCCCGTGAGGTGCGTTCCCTATTAATACATCTCTGAGTACACATGCAGCGCCTCAGGGCATGTCTATTTATCCTATGGGAGAGATCCGTTGGCCGTGAGATTTTGCGGATCAACTGCAAACGGCGGTCTCTAAGGTGATAAGTGCCTTACCACGTTCTGCCAAGCACAAGCGTAAGGTAAAATATGGCGATCTGGCCCAAGGGTCTTATACTCCATTGGATATCTTGGAAAGATTATCCACTGACGAGGACGACTCCGACTTTTCGGAGGACGTTCCTTCTGGTTTACAGTCCATGTCATCTAAAGCTCCCACTGCAGAGGAGCCTGACTTTAGGTTTAGGATGGAAAATTTGTGGTTTTTGCTGAAGCAGGTGCTTGCTACCCTCGAGGTTGTGGAACCAAAACTACCGGAGGAACCTTAGATTCCTGTATGAGGACAGGGTGGTATCTCAGACCTTCCCGGTTCCTGTTAAGATGGCTAACATTGTTAAGAATGAATGGGAGAGATTAGGTTCTTCCTTTTCCCCTTATTCTTCCTTTAAGAAGCTGTTCCCCATCCCGGATTCTCAGCTCGAGCTATGGGGGACTGTCCCTAAAGGGAATGGTGCTATTTCTATGCTCGCGAAGCAGACGACGGTTCCTCTTGAGTATAGTTCGTCATTTAAAGAGCCCATGGATAAAAAGTTGGAGAACATGTTAAGAAAGATGTGCCAGCACACAGGGTTTGTTTTTCAGCTGGCAGCGGCGGTAGCTGCAGTTGCCGAAGGGGTGACATATTGGTGCGAGTCTCTGTCTGACATGGTCGAGAGGGAGACTCCTCTCGATGAGCTACAGGAGAGAATTAAGGCCTTGAGGATCGCTAATTCTTTTATTTGTGATGCCAATATGCAAATTATTCGCCTGAACGCAAAGGTGTCAGTTTTTTCCGTATTAGCCTGCAGGGCTCTGTGGCTAAAATCGTGGTCTGCGGACATGACCTCTAAGTCTAGACTTCTATCCCTTTCAGGAAAAGATCCTGTTGGGTCCAGGATTGGACTTGATCATATCCACGGTTACAAGGGCGCTTTCCTACCGCAGGATAAAAAGGTTAAGCCTAAGGGATCTACTTTTCGTCGCTTTCGTGCAGGCAAGGCCCAACGCCAGCAGCTCGCCGCAAATGCGAATCATTCCAAGGGTACTTGGAAACTAGCTCAGTCTTAAAATAAGTCCAAGCAGAGCAAGAAGCCCGCCAAAACAAAGTCGGCATGAAGGGGCGGCCCCCGACTGGTCTCCGGACCAAGTAGGGGGCAGATTATGTCTCTTCTCAGAGGTCTGGTTGCAGGATGTTCAGGACCCTTGGGTTTTGGAGGTTGTTGCTCAGGGTTACAGGATAGGGTTCAGATCTCATCCACCCAGGGGCAGATTCCTTCTGTCAAATCTGTCTTCCAGACCAGAAAAGAGAGAAGCCTTTCTAGAATGTGTGAGGGATCTCTCTTTTCTCTGAGATACCCCCAGCTGAAAGGGGTCTAGGGTACTATTCAAACCTTTTTGTGGTCCCAAAGAAGGAGGGCACGTTCCTCTCGATTCTAGACCTAAAATGTTTAAACAAATTTCTTGTTGTTCCATCGTTCAAAATGGAAACATCAGATCGATTCTGCCCCTAGTTCAAGAGGGTCAGTTCATGATGACAATAGACTTGAAGGATGTCTACCTTTATGTGCCGATCCACAGGGATCCCTTCAGGTTCCTGAGATTTGCGTTTCTGGACCAACATTTCCAGTTTGTGACCCTTCCCTTTGGTCTGGCGACGGCCCGGGAGCCTTTACGAAGGTTCTGGGGACGCTACCTGCAGTGGCCAGATCCAGAGGCATTGCTGTGGCGCCCTATCCTAGTCCAAGCGCCGCCGTTCAGTCTCGCAGAGGATCACTTCAGGGCCCTTCTTTCGTTGCTCCAATCTTGCGGTTGGAAGATAAACTCAGGAAAGAGCTCCGTGATTCCCAGCAACAGGGTGGAATTCTTGGGAACGATAATAGATTCTATATCCATGAAGATATTTCTCACAGATCAACGACGCAGGAAGATTGCGTCCACGTGTCTTGCCCTTCAGTCCACCTTCAGTCCCTCTGTGGCTCAGAGTATGGAGGTGATCGAGCTCATGGTGTCCAGCATCAATGTCATTCCTTTCACAAAGGTTCCATCTCAGATTTCTTCAGTTGTGCATTTTAAGACAGTGGAACGGCGATCATTCAGATCTATCCCAACAGATTTCACTGGATGTTCAGACGAGGGGTTCCCTCTCTTGGTGGATCCGTCCACAACAACTGTCCTGAGACCGTCCTGGGAGATTGTGACCACGGATGCGAGTCTGGCAGGATGGAGAGCTGTTTGGGGTCGCAGGATGGCACAGGGAAAGTGGTCTCGAGAGGAGTCTCTCCTCCCGATCAATATTCTGGAACTTTGAGCGATCTACAATGCTCTGAAGGTGTGGCCTCTCCTGGGGTCGTTCAGCTTCATCAGGTTCCAGACAGACAACATTACCTCGGTGGCCTACATCAACCATCGGGGGGGGGGACGAGAAGCTCCCTAGCAATGAGGGAGGTTTCTCGGATAATGGAATGGGCAGAGTCCCACAGCTGCTCGCTCTCGGCAATCCACATTCCGTGTGTGGACAACTGGGAAGCGGATTTTCTAAGCAGGCAATCCTTCCATCTGGGGAATGGTTTCTCCATCCCGAGGTGTTTGCGGAGATTTGTCTCAGATGGGGGATGCCGGAGATAGATCTCATGGCGTCCAGACTCAATTGCAAGCTACTCAGATATGGGTCACGATCCAGGAATCCCCAGGCAGAGCTGACAGACGCCTTAGCTGTGCCTTGGGGGTTCAACCTAGTTTACGTTTTTCCTCCGTTGCTACTTCTACCTTGAGTAGTGGCCCGCATCAGGCATGAGCAAGCTTCGGCTATTCTGATTGCTTTGTCGTGGCCGCAGAGGACATGGTTTGTGGATATAGTGGGGATGTCATTTTCTCCTCCATGGAGGTTACCCTGTCGCAGGAATCTGTTGGTACAGGGTCCTTTTCAACATCAAAATCTAGATTCTCTGAGGCTGACTGCGTGGAGATTGAACGCTTAGTCTTAGCTAAGAGAGGATTCTCTGAGAGAGCGATTGATACGCTCGTTCAGGCCAGGAAGCCGGTCTTTTGTCGCATCTATCATAAGATGTTTAGAACTTACTTGTCCTGGTGTGAGAAGTATGGATATCCGTGGGACAAGCTTAAGATATCCAGAATTCTCTCCTTTCTCCAGGATGGACTGGAGATGGGGCTTGCTGCCAGTTCCTTGAAGGGACAGATTTCGGCTTTATCTGTTCTGTTGCACAAAACATAATTTATGTAAGAACTTACCTGATAAATTCATTTCTTTCATATTAGCAAGAGTCCATGAGCTAGTAACGTATGGGATATACATTCCTACCAGGAGGGGCAAAGTTTCCCAAACCTTAAAATGCCTATAAATACACCCCTCACCACACCCACAATTCAGTTTAACGAATAGCCAAGAAGTGGGGTGATAAGAAAAAAGTGCGAAAGCATATAAAATAAGGAATTGGAATAATTGTGCTTTATACAAAAAAATCATAACCACCACAAAAAAGGGCGGGCCTCATGGACTCTTGCTAATATGAAAGAAATGAATTTATCAGGTAAGTTCTTACATAAATTATGTTTTCTTTCATGTAATTAGCAAGAGTCCATGAGCTAGTGACGTATGGGATAATGACTACCCAAGATGTGGATCTTTCCACGCAAGAGTCACTAGAGAGGGAGGGATAAAATAAAGACAGCCAATTCCTGCTGAAAATAATCCACACCCAGAATAAAGTTTAATGAAAAACATAAGCAGAAGATTCAAACTGAAACCACTGCCTGAAGTACTTTTCTACCAAAAACTGCTTCAGAAGAAGAAAATACATCAAAATGGTAGAATTTAGTAAAAGTATGCAAAGAGGACCAAGTTGCTGCTTTGCAAATCTGATCAACTGAAGCTTCATTCCTAAACGCCCAGGAAGTAGAAACTGACCTAGTAGAATGAGCTGTAATCCTTCGAGGCGGAATTGTACCCGACTCGACATAGGCAAGATGAAATAAAGATTTCAACCAAGATGCCAAAGAAATGGCAGAAGCTTTCAGGCCTTTTCTAGAACCGGAAAAGATGACAAATAGACTAGAAGTCTTTCGGAAAGACTTAGAAGCTTCAACATAATATTACAAAGCTCTAACAGCATCCAAAGAATGCAATGATTTCTCCTTAGAATTCATAGGATTAGGACATAATGAAGGAACCACAATTTCTCTACTAATGTTGTTAGAATTCACAACCTTAGGTAAAGAATTCAAAAGAAGTTCGCAGCACCGCCTTATCCTGATGCAAAATCAGAAAAGGAGACTCACAAGAAAGAGCAGATAATTCAGAGACTCTTCTGGCAGAAGAGATGGCCAAAAGAAACAAAACTTTCCAAGAAAGTAATATAACGACCAAAGAATGCATGGGTTCAAAAGGAGGAGCTTGAAGAGCCCCCAGAACCAAATTCAAACTCCAAGGAGGAGAAATTGACTTAATGACAGGTTTTATACGAACCAAAAGCTTGTACAAAACAATGAATATCAGGAAGATTAGCAATCCTTCTGTGAAAAAGAACAGAAAGAGCAGAGATTTGTCTTTTCAAGGAACTTGCGGACAAACCTTTATCTAAACCATCCTGAAGAAACTGTAAAATTCTCGGTATTCAAAAAGAATGCCAAAAAAAAAAAAAAAAGATGAAAAAGACACTAAAAAATATAAGTCTTCCAGACTCTATAATATATCTCTCTAGATACAGATTTACGAGCCTGTCACATAGTATCAATCACAGAGTCAGAGAAACCTCTTTGACCAAGAATCAAGCGTTCAAACTCCATACCTTAAAATTTAAGGATTTGAGATCCTGATGGAAAAAAGGACCTTGCGACAGAAAGTCTGGTCTTAACGGAAGAGTCCACAGCTGGCAAGAGGCCATCCGGACAAGATCCGCATACCAAAACCTGTGAGGCCATGCTGGAGCTACCAGCAGGACAAACGAGCATTCCTTTAGAATCTTGGAGAATACTCTTGGAAGAAGAACTAGAGGCGGAAGATATAGGCAGGATGATACTTGTAAGGAAGTGATAATGCATCCACTGCCTCCGCCCGAGGATCCCGGGATCTGGACAGATACCAGGGAAGTTTCTTGTTTAGATGAGAAACCATCAGATCTATTTCTGGGAGTTCCCACATTTGAACAATCTGAAGAAATACCTCTGGGTGAAGAGACCATTCGCCCGGATGCAACGTTTGGCGACTGAGATAATCCGCTTCCCAATTGTCTATACCTGGGATATGAACCGCAGAGATTAGACAGGAGCTGGATTCCGCCCAAACCAAAATTTGAGATACTTCTTTCACCCAGAGGACTGTGAGTCCCTCCTTGATGATTGATGTATGCCACAGTTGTGACATTGTCTATCTGAAAACAAATGAACAACTCTCTCTTCAGAAGAGGCCAAGACTGAAGAGCTCTGAAAATTGCACGGAGTTCCAAAATATTGATCAGTAATCTCACCTCCTGAGATTCCCAAACCCCTTGTGCCGTCAGAGACCCCCACACAGCTCCCTAACCTGTAAGACTTGCATCTGTTGAGATTATAGTCCAGGTCGGAAGAACAAAGAAGCCCCCTGAACTAAACGATGGTGATCTGTCCACCATGTCAGAGAGTGTTGTATAATCGGTTTTAAAGATATTAATTGAGATATCTTTGTGTAATCCCTGCACCATTGGTTCAGCATACAGAGCTGAAGAGGTCGCATGTGAAAACGAGCAAAGGAGATCGCATCCGATGCGGCAGTCCTAAGACCTAAAATTTCCATGCAAAAGGCTACCAAAGGGAATGATTGTGACTGAAGGTTTTGACAAGCTGATATCAATGTTAAACTTCTCTTGTCTGAAAAGGACAGATTCATAGACACTGAATCTATCTGGAAACCTAAAAAAAAAGGTTAGCCTTGTCTGAGAAATCAATGAACTGATTGGTAAATTGATCCTCCAACCATGATCTTGAAGAAACAACACAAGTCGATTTGTATGAGATTCTGCGAAAATGTGAAGACTGAGCAAGTACCAAGATATCGTCCAAATAAGGAAATACCAAAACCATGTTCTCTGATTACAGACAGAAGGGCACCGAGAACCTTTGAAAAAATTATTGGAGCTGATGCTAGGCCAAACGGTAGAGCCACAAAACTGGTAATGCTTGTCTAAAAAGAGAATCTCAGAAACTAAAAGTGATCTGGATGAATCGGAATATGCAGATATGCATCCTGTAAATCTATTGTAGACATATAATGCCCTTGCTAAACAAAAGGCAGGATAGTCCTACAGTTACCATCTTGAATGTTGGTATCCTTACATAACGATTCAATATTGATAGATCCGGAACTGGTCTGAAGGAATTGACCTTCTTTGGTACAATGAAGAGAGAGAATAAAACCCCAGCCCCTGTTCCAGAACTGGAACTGGCATAATTACTCCAGCCAACTCTAGATCTGAAACACATTTCAGAAATGCTGAGCCTTTGCTGTGTTTACTGGGACACGGGAAATAAAAAAATCTCTTAGCAGGAGGCCTTAACTTGAAGCCAATTCTGTACCTTTCTGAAACAATGTTCTGAAACCAGAGATTGTGAACGGAATTGATCCAAATTTCTTTGAAGAAAACGTAATCTGCCCCATACCAGCTGAGCTGGAATGAGGGCCGCACCTTCATGGGTACTTAGGAGCTGGCTTTAGGTTTCTATAAGGCTTGGATATATTCCAAACTGGAAATGGTTTCCAAACTGATACCGCTCCTGAGGATGAAGGATCAGGCTTTTGTTCCTTGTTGTGAGGAAAGGAAAAAACGATTATTAGACCTAAATTTACCTTAGATTTTTTATCCTTTGGTAAAAAAGTTCCCTTCCCTCCAGAAACAGTTGAGATAATAGAATCCAACTAAGAACCGAATAATTCATTACCCTGGAAAGAAAGGGAAAGCAAAGTTGGCTTAGAAGACATATCAGCATTCCAAGTTTTAAGCCATAAAGCTTTTCTAGCTAAAATAGCTAGAGATATATACCTGACATCAACTCTAATGATATCAAAAGATGGTATCACAAATAAAATTATTAGCATGTTATAGAATAATAATAATGCTATAAAATTATGATCTGTTACTTGTTGCGCTAAAGCTTCTAACCAAAAAGTTGAAGCTGCAGCAACATCCGCTAAAAATATAGCAGGTCTAAGAAGATTACCTGAACATAAGTAAGCTTTTCTTAGAAAGGATTCAATTTTCCTATCTAAAGGATCCTTAAATGAAGTACTATCTGCCGTAGGAATAGTAGTACGTTTAGCAGGAGTAGAGACAGCCCCATTAACCTTAGGGATTTTGTCCCAAAACTCTAATCTGTCAGATGGCACAGGATATAATTGCTTAAACGTTTAGAAGGAGTAAATGAATTACCCAAATTATTCCATTCCCTGGAAATTACTTCAGAAATAGCATCAGGGAGATTAAACACTTCTGGAATAACTACAGGAGATTTAAAAACCTTATTTAAACGTTTAGATTTAGTATCAAGAGGACCAGAATCCTCTATTTCTAATGCAATTAATACTTCTTTAAATAAAGAATGAATAAATTCCATCTTGAACAAATACAAAGATTTATCAGCATCAACCTCTGAGACAGAAACCTCAGAACCAGAAGAACCATTATCAGTATCAGAATGATGATGTTCATTTAAAAATTCATCTGAAAAAAGAGAAGTTTTAAAAGACTTTTATGTATACTAGAAGGAGAAATAACAGACATCGCCTTCTTAATGGATTTAAAAAATAAAATCTCTTATGTTATCAGGAACACTCTGAAAATTAGATGTTGACGGAACAGCAACAGGTAATGTAACAGTACTAAAGGAAATTTTATCTGCATTAATAAGTTTGTCATGACATGCAATACAAACAAC
The DNA here is from genome assembly GCF_027579735.1 of Bombina bombina. Classification (NCBI taxonomy): domain Eukaryota; kingdom Metazoa; phylum Chordata; class Amphibia; order Anura; family Bombinatoridae; genus Bombina; species Bombina bombina. The sequence continues at coordinate 1,231,971,777 of NC_069501.1, read as the reverse complement.
AGCTGGAGGAATAGCTACCAAAAGTTTACAGCAGATACACTTAGCTTTGGTAGTTCCAGCACTAGGCAGCGATTTTCCTGAAGTATCTTCTGACTCGGATGCAACGTGAGACATCTTGCAATATGTAAGAGAAAAAACAACATATAAAGCAAAATAGATCAAATTCCTTAAATGACAGTTTCAGGAATGGGAAAAAAATGCCAATGAACAAGCTTCTAGCAACCAGAAGCAAAGAAAAAATTAACTTAAATAATGTGGAGACAAAAGCGACGCCCATATTTTTTGGCGCCAAATAAGACGCCCACATTATTTGGCGCCTAAATGCTTTTTGGCGCCAAATATGACGCCACATCCGGAACGCCGACATTTTTGGCGCAAAAGAACGTCAAAAAATGACGCAACTTCCGGCGACACGTATGACGCCGGAAACAGAAAAGATTTTTTGCGCCAAAAAAGTCCGCGCCAAGAATGACGCAATAAAATGAAGCATTTTCAGCCCCCGCGAGCCTAACAGCCCACAGGGAAAAAGTCAATTTTTTTAAGGTAAGAAAAAATAATTGAATCAAGTGCATTATCCCAAATATGAAACTGACTGTCTGAAAATAAGGAATGTTGAACATCCTGAGACAAGGCAAATAAATGTTTGAATACATATATTTAGAACTTTATAAACAAAGTGCCCAACCATAGCTTAGAGTGTCACAGAAAATAAGATTTACTTACCCCAGGACACTCATCTACATGTTTGTAGAAAGCCAAACCAGTACTGAAACGAAAATCAGCAGAGGTAATGGTATATATATAAGAGTATATCGTCGATCTGAAAAGGGAGGTAAGAGATGAATCTCTACGACCGATAACAGAGAACCTATGAAATAGACCCCGTAGAAGGAGATCACTGCATTCAAAATAGGCAATACTCTCCTCACATCTCTCTGACATTCACTGCACGCTGAGAGGAAAACCGGGCTCCAACTTGCTGCGGAGCGCATATCAACGTAGAATCTAGCACAAACTTACTTCACCACCTCCATAGGAGGCAAAGTTTGTAAAACTGAATTGTGGGTGTGGTGAGGGGTGTATTTATAGGCATTTTAAGGTTTGGGAAACTTTGCCCCTCCTGGTAGGAGTGTATATCCCATACGTCACTAGCTCATGGACTCTTGCTAATTACATGAAAGAAAAGGCTCTCTGAGCTTCCTGATATTCTTTTGTTCAGGCTCTGTCTAGAATCAGGCCTGTTTTTAGACAATCCGATCCTCCCTGGAGCTTTAACTTGGTTCTGAAGGTGTTGCAGAGGGTTCCGTTTGAACCTATGCACTCTTGACATTAAGTTACTTTCTTGGCTATTGCATCGGCCTTGCAATATGAGATGGCGGCCTTGCAATATATGAACCTCCTTATCTGTTTTTTCACGCTAAGGCTGTTCTTCACACTGATTTGGGATTTCTTCCCAAGGTTTGTGTCTACCCGTAACATCAATTGAGGATATAGTTGTTCCTTCTCTAACCCCTTCTTCTCCTAAGGAGAGGTTACTTCATAATTTGGATGTGATTCGAGCTTTGAAGTTTAATCTTCAGGCCACAAAGGATTTCAGACAGTCTACATCTCTTTTGGTGGTGTATTCAGGGAAGCGCAATTGGCAAAGAGCCTCTTCAACTTCTTTGTTCTTTAGGTTGAGGAGCATGATTCGCTTGGCCTACGAGATAGCGGGACATAAGCCTTCCTTAAGAGGAACGGCTCATTCAACTAGAGCTGTGACTTCTTCTTTGGCCTTCATGATTGAGGCCTCTATGGAGCAGATTTATAAAGCAGCTACCTGGTCCTCCTTACATACCTTTACAAAGTTTTACAAATTTGACGTTTTTGCTTCGGGGAAGCAGTTTTTGGGAGAAAGGTTTTACAGACTGTGGTGACCTCCGATTAGGGTCCACATTCTTGCCCTCCCGTTTTTTTCATTTAGTGTCCTCTAGAGCTTGGGTATTTGTTCCCACAAGTAATGAATGAAGCTGTGGACTCTCCTTCCCTTTAGATGGAAAATATAAATTATGCTTACCTGATAATTTCATTTCCATTGTGGGGAGGAGAGTTCACGGCTCCCGCCCGTTGCTCTGGTGGTCAGACCTAAAAATATTATTCTTTTGGCAACATTTATACCCTGATATTTCTCCTACTGTTCCTTGTTCCTTCGGCAGAATGACTGGGGGATGAGGGAAGTGGGGAAGGTATTTAAGCATTTGGCTGGGGTGTCTTTGCCTCCTCCTGGTGGCCAGGTTTGTAATTCCCACAAGTAATGAATGAAGCCGTGGACTCTCCTCCCCACGATGGAAATGAAACTATCAGGTAAGCATCATTTATATTCTTTCATGACACAGATAGAGCAGGCAATTTTAAGCAACTTTCTAATTTCTATTATTAAATTTTCTTCATTCTCCTGCTGTCTTTATTTGAAAAGCAGGAATTTAAAGCTTTGGCGCCAGCCCATTTTAGATTCAGCACCGAGTATAGCTTGTTTATTGGTGAATACCTAACTTGCGCGTGCTGATTGGTGGCTACAATTAACCACCAATCAGCAAGCGCTACCCAGGGGCTGACTCCTAAGCTTTACATTCCTGCTTTTCAAATAAACATAGCAATAGGTCAAATAAAAATTGCTAAATTAGAAAGTTGTTTAAAATTGCTGCTCCATCTGAATCATCATAATTCATATAGAGCATGCATTTGTAAACAACTTTCCAATTTTCCCCTATTATCAATTTTTCTTTGTTCTCTTGGTATCTTTATTTGGAAAATCAGAAATGTAAGTTTAGGAGCCAGACAATTTTTGGTTCAGACCTGGACAGTACTTGCTTATTGGTGACTAAATGTAACCACCAATCAGCATGCACAACCTAGGTGCCGGATGAAAAATGGGCCAGCTTCTAAACTTACATTACTGCTTTGTCAAATAAAGATACCAAGAGAACAAAGAAAAATTGATAATAGAAGTAAATTAGAAAGTTGCTTAAAATCGCATTCTTTATATGAATTATGAAAGAAAAAAATGTGGGTTTAGTGTCCCATTAAAGAGAGTACTCTTTAGTGTCCCTTTACAGAGAGTACTTATAGCTGTTTCCAAATTATTTTATAGCAGCATTTAGCATCAGCAATATTGCAATTAACACATAAGAGGATACTAAAAAGTTTGAATAAATAATTTGTCTTCTGGTTTGTTTGCCATGTACTGGACAATTCATGTTCACGAGTATATTTACACCAGCGCAAACTTTAAAGGGACAGTCTACTCAATAATTGTTTTTGTTTGAAAAGATAAATAATCCCTTCATTACCCATTCCCATTTTGCATAACCTGCACGGTTATATTATTATACATTTTACCTCTGTGATTACCTTGTATCTAAGCATCTGCAGACTGCCCCCCTTAGTTCAGTTATTTTAACAGACTTGCATTTAAGCCAATCAGTGCTGACTCATAAATAACTCCACAGGAGTGAGCACAAGGTTATCTATATGGCACACGTGAAATAGCGCTGTCTAGCTGTTAAAAACTGTCAAAATGCACTGAGATAAGAGGCAGCCTTCAAGGGCTTAGAAATTAGTATACAGTATGAGCCTACCTAGGTTTAGCTTTCAACAAAGAATACAAAAGTACTAAGAAAATTTCATAAAAGTAAATAGGAAATTTGTTTGAAATTCCATGCCCTATCTGAATCATGAAAGTTTAATTTTGACTAGACTGTCCCTTTAATTCATTAGGATTATTGTGTCCCTTATCGGCAGTTCACAAGAGGAAATTGTTACTATACTTATATCAGACTTATCCTATATTCTCTTGGTTACCATTAATAAACTCTCTATTTTTGTCTTGGGATATCAATGGAGATTTAAAACGGATTGTGCATTTCACCATATTCATACTAATTTGTATGTTATGCATCCTTCAGTGAGCGCATAAGCACAGCGCGTGGGGAGTGATGAATGCGGTAGCATATATAGCCGTCCTGCATAAGATTTCCATATATCATCTTGTTCCTATTCATTGCGGTATATTTATCCAGATGGATTTTCTTGGCTCCCAAAATATGTTCAGATTGTGTCCTGCAAGAGGTATTTTCCTTTCACCTAGTTTGTGCACTGAGGTATTGCAGGAAGAAGCCACAAAATAATCATGGCTTTAGGTGGGTATCTTTGTGGTGGTCCTCGTCTAATCAGACCACTTAAACAGAAGCTGGACAATAAACCTAAGCAACAATATCAAGTAGCAAACAGTATTATTTATGCAGATGGGAGTGAAAAAAAATGAAATCTACATGCGCTAGTGCAACACTCTTCTGTACATTTTGTATCTGCATAAACGGCGAAATCAAGGTAAAAAAAAAACGCTGCTTTTTTATTGTCCCTTTAGGCAGCAGAGAGACCAGCATTGCAACCATTGCTGCAAATTACTGGTCCTGTGTTAAAGGACCAGTAAATACAGTAGATTTGCATAATGAACACATGCACAATAAAAAGACAATGCAATAGCACTTAGTCTGAACTTCAAATGAGAAGTAGATTTTGTTTTCTGACAAATTTCAGTTATGTCTATTTCCACTCTTCCTGTATCATGTGACAGCCATCAGCCAATCACAAATGCATATACGTATATGCTGTGAATTCTTGCACATGCTCAGTAGGAGTAAATATAAAAAGACTCTGCACATTATGTTAATGGAAGTAAATTGGAAAATTATTTAACATTGCTGCTTTATCTGAATCATGAAAGTTTAATTTTCACTTGAGTGTCCCTTTTAATAATGGCATAAAGGTTGCATTTGCCCAAGAGAAATCTTTATATGCAGATGCTTATTCAGTTGCTATGACTGCTGTGTACCACAGTGTAACTACACTACAATTTCTTCTTGATTAAATGTCTGCTCCTAACTAGGCTTTAATGACTGCACTGTGTATTAAATATCCTTTGAGATTGGTTGTGCAATTTACAGTAAGTGTTTATACCAGGTTAGCAGAACTCCATCACATCCAGTAATTCTATTACTTATTTTGTATGTATATTTGCAGGGAAGTATTTATTTAATAAAAAACATGCTTTCTCAGAAGTCTTAGTGATTTCAACAAGTTGTAGCCCAGCAACCAGCAAAAGGTCGGTATACTCATTTGTTGACAACATAGCTCTGCGTAAAATGTTAGTGCTTTATAAATTTCCAATAATAATAATAGTCTTCTTCCTTGGAGGTTATTGGCATCAGAATAGGTAATTGCTTGTTAGGGACATCACCTCATGGACCAATGGTCACCTCCTAAAAGCACGATGGCCTGATAGAGATAATTTATTGTCAATCATGGACAAGCCCTTCATACCCTATAACATATGCAATTAATCTATGCTATTAAATGGCAAATCTCCTAGAATAGTTTGGCAGTCACTATGGCCTTAGAAAATATATTGACAATGACCTCTCCTGAAAATGTTGTTCTTAATTCAATAAACAATAAATAGGAGCGCCTACAGGCTAAAGTATGATATCAGGCAATACATAAAATAGGTACATTTATTATATAGAAAAAAGGTGGAGATTTTTTTTTTTAATAATTTAAAAAATAAAATAAAACCTGAAATAGGTATAAAGTCTGTGTGCACGTTTGAAAAAGTGAAAAACACTGTGTTATAGTTTCCTAGAGTTAAGCTGAATGTCTGCTTCGTGAAAACCTAAAAAGAAAGCAAACACAAATGTGTAAAATCTTCTAAATGTATCTACCAAATGAAGATTTGCTCACCAAATAAGGAAAAACTCAACATATCTTGATAAAGGCCCCAGGTAGGGCCGAAACGCGTCTACTTTTCCAGACACAGAGACTGTTTCAGAACATTCACTGGAACTTTTCTATAACTAAATTCTCACCTTGGGATTTATCCTATCCCGTCATTGTGATTTGCTCTTCTGTTTTTATGATTTTTTTTTATCTATTGTGTAATACAAATATATATATATTTAAATATATATATATATATATATATATATATATATATGTGTGTGTCCTTTTTCTATATAATAAATGTACCTATTTTATGTATTGCCTGATATCATACTTTAGCCTGTAGGCGCTTCTATTTATTGTAACTTTCCCACATTAGATCGTGTTAGGTGATCTAAATAGTGAGCTTGTATGTTTTTTTCTGGCGCTGTTAACTATATTCCATCACTATTAGCTTGTTCTTAAAGGGACAGTCTACACTAGAATTTTTATTGTTTTAAAAGATAGATAATCCCTTTATTACCCATTCCCGAGTTTGCATAACCAACACAGTTATAATAATATACTTTTAACCTCTGTGATTATCTTGTATCTAAGCCTCTGCAAACTGCCCCTTTTTTCAGTACTTTTGACAGACTTGCAGTCTAGCCAATCAGTGCCTGCTCCCAGATAACTTCACGTGCACAAGCACAGTGTTATCTTTATGAAATACGTGAACTAACACCCTCTAGTGGTGAAAAACTGTTAAAATGCAATCTGAAAAGAGGTGGGCTTCAAGGTCTAAGAAATTAGCATGTGAACCTCCTAGGTTAAGCTTTCAACTAAGAATACCAAGAGAACAAAGCAAAATTGGTAATAAAAGTAAATTGGAAAATTGTTTAAAATTACATGCTCTATCTGAATCATGAAAGTTTATTTTGGCCTAGACTGTCCCTTTAATTCAAACATATCACATTTAAAAGAGATGTCTGACAGTAAATGACATCTCCCCGCTGTTAATAACATCGGGGGTTTTGTGCTCCAAAATCACATTGTTATAAGGTGATTTACACACCATCCCGAATGATGCATCAACAAGAGGAAAGGGCCACCAGCTAGTGTCATAGTAAATCACATTGTCTGCGAATGCTGCTTTTTGTGCTGTGACCTGGTTATATAAAACTGATGAATCAATCATCAGGCACTGAAGCACCCATCACCCAAGGTGTGGACTCATGCAGTGGAACACTCATGTTGTGACCTGATCCTTCGAGCTATCCTATACACTGGAATGTTACCATGGTCCTTGTACCATAATTATTAATGTTGGTCTCCATTCTTGGCTGATGCCTGTTGATACAGGTATTCCTTAAATACATTTTAGCAGAGCACAGTGGAGTATGTGCAGTTTGTTATTCCTGTCAACCAGGCACTACGCATCTAAAAAAACTGCAGCTTCACCTTACGCCAATCCTCAAGTATGATCTTTTTAGATGGACTGGAATCTGTGAAAGAAATCACAAAGAGAGAGGGCGTCTCCTAGTGCAACTCTGTTGGAATAATGGTGATAACAGATCAGGTAGATGATATAATACTCCCAAAATGAGCAGCACCAATGTGCTAAATGGCTGGGGAACTGCAGTGACCCAGCTACACTGATCCTGCAACAGGATGGTGGATCCAGGTAATCCAGAGAATAATAATTAAGCTCAGGCTTCCAAACCGTAGATAAAAGGTAGTTTATTTAAAAACAAGGATGTACTCAATACACCCCAAACAAGGTAATAACAAATGTTGTAAAAACAGTTGCAACGCGTTTCTCAGCCAGACTGGCTGTTTAATCAGGCATCTGTCTTAACAATGGAAGCTCTGGCTTTTTATAAAACATTAGACATAGTAAACCCTCCCCTATCCCTCCCCTTACCCCATGTGCAAACAATTAAGCTAATTAACAATTCACTATTGGCAGCTAGTAAACAGACAGATAGCAAATAGATACAATATGACAGGCCATAATCTAATACAAATAATGAGCTTCATCTACATAGATATAAAATAACATCTTATTGCAAAATGCTGGAAACCTCTCTAGAGATCAATCAACGCCATCTGACCCTATATGGTAATCACAAAAATAATAATACACTTTGTCTATGTTGTTAACTGATATAATTTATATTAAAAGATCTCATACTATCAATAATGTAGAAATATGGACCAATGATGTTTTATACGAGTGTTAACCTGTATTTGCTTGGTTGATGAAAGAATCGTTTTGTAGATATGAAATTAACCCCTTAATGACCACAATGTACCTTGTATGTCACTGGTCGTTAAGGTTTTTTTCAGGACATAATAGCACAAGTCTAGCAAGAACACACTATTAATTCCCTCTCTCCAGCAGGCTTTGTGGAATAGAGCAGTCTCAACGCTGGTGGCAAGACCACGCTATAAAACAATCAAGTCCCAAAAAAAGGCCAGTGACATACAGGGTACGTTGCTGGTCCTTAAGGGGTTAAGTAAGCAAACAGTCGGATATTAGCTCAGTATCATCATGGCTATAAAATGCCTAACAGTACCTCTGAAAAATTGCTCAAGATCAATGTAGTGGAGGATAGATCTGCAATGTAAAACGCTGGGAAAGCGTAATGTCTTTGCTTATGACTAAGATAGTAACACTGCTCCGTTGAGCTGTATACTCGGAGGTGACATGATAGGATGTGTAGGTGAGGTTGATGAGCTGCTCGTGAATGATATGTGGAGCGTGATAGGATGTGTCGTGTGATGTATAAGGTATAAGATGCGTGATTGGATGTTAGAGTGACTGACGTGTTTTATGTAATAAGTGGGAAGGTTAATGTGAGAATGCGTGGGACGTGATAGGATGTAGCAGACTAATGTAGATGGTATCTGTTGCGTGATTGGGTATTGTACATAATAGATAGGAAAGTAAATGATGTGTAATACACATATAAGATTAATAATTATAGTGAATAGCCCCCATCATAGATGGCCAATTAGTATGTCAAACGTATCTGGATATGTTCTAAATTCATAACATAACATAAAATATAATTGCGTGTGGCTAGACAACAAAGTGTCTAATACTATAAGAATTAGTAATGGCCTGGTGTAGCTGATTAGTCAGCTTAGCCTATATATATATATATATATATATATATATATATATATATATATATATATATATATATATATATATATATATATATAAAAAGATAAATAGGAATGTGCTAATTTCGTCATGACGTGGGTGAATGGGTAATTATACCTGTGATGCTTTAGTGAAGGGTATGACATATAAATCGATCCTATGTTACTAGTAAAATCTCTTAAAGGGACACTCAATCAAAATTAAACTTTTATTATTCAGATAGAGCATGCCATTTTAAACAACTTTCCAATTTACTTCCATTAACAAAATGTGCACAGTCTTTTTATATTTAAACTTTTTGAGTCACCAGCTCCTACTGAGCATGTGCAAGAATAAGTGTGTATGCATTTGTGAATGGCTGATGGCTGTCACATGGTACGTGTATGCATTTGTGATTGGCTGATGGCTGTCACATGGTGCAGGGGGAGTGGAAAAATACATAACTTTTAAAATTGTCAGAAAAAGAAGTGCATAACATCACAGTAACTGCAGCAACATAAGGAAAATGAATCTATATAAAACAAACAGGGCAACTGCTTTTTAATTTTGCAACATGCATTAAAGGGACATGAAACCCACATTTTTTCTTTCATGATAGAGAATAAAATTTAAAGAAAAGTTCCCAATTTACTTCTATTATCAGATTTACTTCGCTCTCGTGCTATTTTTGTTGAAGAGATATCTAGATAGGTAGCGTGCATGTCTGGAGCAGTAAATGAGAATAGTGCTGTCCTCTAGTGCTCTTGCTAATATATAACACTGTTGTAAAACTCTCACTATATACTACAGACAGACCTAGTGCTAGACAGACAGACCTAGTGCTGGACAGACAGACCTAGTGCTAGACAGACAGACCTAGTGCTAGACAGACAGACCTAGTGCTACAGACAGACTTAGTGCTAGACAGACCTAGTGCTACAGACAGACCTAGTGCTAGACAGACAGACTTAGTGCTACAGACAGACCTAGTGCTACAGACAGACCTAGTGCTACAGACAGACCTAGTGCTACAGACAGACTTAGTGCTACAGACAGACCTAGTGCTACAGACGGACCTAGTGCTACAGACGGACCTAGTGCTACAGACAGACCTAGTGCTACAGACAGACCTAGTGCTACAGACAGACCTAGTGCTACAGACAGACCTAGTGCTACAGACAGACCTAGTGCTACAGACGGACCTAGTGCTACAGACGGACCTAGTGCTACAGACGGACCTAGTGCTACAGACGGACCTAGTGCTACAGACGGACCTAGTGCTACAGACGGACCTAGTGCTACAGACGGACCTAGTGCTACAGACGGACCTAGTGCTACAGACGGACCTAGTGCTACAGACGGACCTAGTGCTACAGACGGACCTAGTGCTACAGACGGACCTAGTGCTACAGACGGACCTAGTGCTACAGACGGACCTAGTGCTACAGACGGACCTAGTGCTACAGACGGACCTAGTGCTACAGACGGACCTAGTGCTAGACAGACAGACCTAGTGCTAGACAGACAGACCTAGTGCTACAGACAGACCTAGTGCTACAGACGGACCTAGTGCTACAGACGGACCTAGTGCTACAGACGGACCTAGTGCTACAGACGGACCTAGTGCTACAGACGGACCTAGTGCTACAGACGGACCTAGTGCTACAGACGGACCTAGTGCTAGACAGACAGACCTAGTGCTACAGACAGACCTAGTGCTAGACAGACAGACCTAGTGCTACAGACAGACCTAGTGCTACAGACAGACCTAGTGCTACAGACAGACCTAGTGCTACAGACGGACCTAGTGCTACAGACGGACCTAGTGCTACAGACGGACCTAGTGCTACAGACGGACCTAGTGCTACAGACGGACCTAGTGCTACAGACGGACCTAGTGCTACAGACGGACCTAGTGCTAGACAGACGGACGTAGTGCTAGACAGACAGACGTAGTGCTAGACAGACGGACGTAGTGCTAGACAGACGGACGTAGTGCTAGACAGACGGACGTAGTGCTAGACAGACGGACGTAGTGCTAGACAGACGGACGTAGTGCTAGACAGACGGACGTAGTGCTAGACAGACGGACGTAGTGCTAGACAGACGGACGTAGTGCGACAGACGGACCTAGTGCGACAGACGGACCTAGTGCGACAGACACATGCACACAGAGAGGGGCATTGAACACCTCTTGCATTTGTGTATAAATTGAGATCTGTCCCATGCTCCCTAGAGAGGCCAAAAAATTCCTTAATCCAGCGATTTAATTTGCAGAATTTTCAGTTTACAGAATTTACATTATTGTCTCACTAGGGGAGTGTGGGACAAGCACAATGCTTATACAAAATTATTTAATGTTTCTCCTAACGGTGTTATGGTTCTCTGCAGTGACTGTTGTACTTTACATATCATCTAAGTTACACTTCCAAAGCACCAACTGCTTAGATCGTCACTGACAATGGTCATGGAACGTTGTTAACAAATTCTATGTGGGGGGGGGGGGGGTTTCTGCATTTTATCGGGCACAAGTTTTACATAACCTGATTGGACACCCTCTAGGTCAGTGACTTCAGTGTAGCTTTTTCTGCTGTTTTACACAGTGACACTGTAAGCTTTGTTGTCCTTTTTTTCTATTTTCTACATTCTTTCTCAGTTGATACTATAGCTCATTCACCTTTTGCCTTTACTTACCTTTATCAAATAACATAACCCTATGACTGTTAATGAGTAGATGACCAATACTGAACTCTCCTCCTGCTTCATATAACATGTATTTAAAGAGACAGTAAACGCCTTGCAATTGAAAGACATTCTGTTGTGTTGCTATAGAATTATATACAGTATCAGCCAAGGTTAGTCATGGTTATAATGTTATTCTAAAGTATGTTTTTCACAGTTATGATCAGTTAAAGTACAATAGGGAGAAATATGGAGCAGGGTTAGCCTTGAAATGGCAATAGGGTGCATTTTAAGTTCTGAGAATTAGAAATCATCCATTTTCAGAGCTAAATAATTACATGAAAGGGGTGATAGTTCCCTACCCTGGATTTCTCAAAACAAGTCTTCTTTAATAAAAGTTTTGATACTGTTACTATATGTGACTTCTAGAAGAATTTTCAGACAAGACAAGTCCACTTAGGCCTCTTCTGCTAAAACTATTGTAGCAAGTTCATTTATCCACCCAAATGACAACAGGACTTTGAGTCAGATATAGGTAGTTTGATTACACAGGGACTAATGTTTGTGTCACTTATGAAAGATCAGACTCCACTTACCAGAGTAAGCCTTCAGGATCTTTCTTCTTAAAGGGACATAATACTCATATGCTAAATCACTTGAAACTGATGCAGTATAACTGTAAAAAGCTGACAGGAAAATATCACCTGAGCATCTCTTTGTAAAAAAGGAAGATATTTTACCTCACAATTTCCTCAGCTCAGCAGAGTAAGTTCTGTGTAAAAAGTTATACTTCACCTGCTCCCAGCTGCAGGTAACAAAAAAAAAAAAAAAATGAAGAAATGAACAGCAGCCAATCAGCATCAGCAGTGCTGAGGTCATTAACTCTTACTGTGATCTCATGAAATTTGACTTAACTCTCATGAGATTTCATAGTAAGCTTCCTTTACCTGATTGGTGAAATAATATGAGTTCACGAGGCTCATCCCCTAAAGATTTCCCAGGTCAGACACACTAAAATGCTCCTTAGAAATCCTTTACAATGGGAGGTGGCTACTGAGGAACTTTTGAGGTAAAATATCTTTCTTTTTTACATAGAGATGTTCAGGTGATATTTTCTAGTCAGCTTTTTACAGCTATGCTGCATCACTTTCAAGTGTTTAAACATTTGGGTATTATGGCCCTTTAATCAAATCTTGCTCCTTCTAAAGTCTTTTAGAAGAATGCCTTCCCTATGCACATAGTCACCAATTATCACTAAGGGCTCGATTTATCAATCAGGGGCTGACAATGGCGTACATATTCGCCCCGTCCACACAAGCTCTCTCCTCTGGCGGGCAGCAATCCACTGCCCAAATGTAACATTGCACAAGAGCGATATTTTGTGCTTGTGTGCAACCCCGGCCCCTGCCTGCGCACAGCCAATCAAGTGCGGGCAGGAGTTGTCAATCTCCCCGCTCGAACAAGAGCGGGGAGATTGAAATTTTCCACTTAACCGCTGCTTGATAAATCCTGACTGCAGGTTCCTGTAATTGAAGGGAGGAGAAGCGTTTGATAAATCGAGCCCTAAATAAAGGACAAGGAAGGACTAATTAAACTTCAGAGGAGAATTGTCTGGTATTTTAGGGCTTGGCTGAGCTTGTTAAGCGGTATCAGACTGATATACTTCAGGAAATTTTTTCTCTGTGAAACGCACAATTGGGCTACTCCCATTTGGTAACCGGGCCATAGAACAAGCCACTGTTCTTTCCTAGCAGATTCTCTTTTTGTATATATTTGTATTATGACCCTGGGGAAAGTCTCCCTAAGGTTGATGAGGGGAAACCAGACGTGGACTCCTCTGCACCTCACTGATTGCCCCAAAGGAGGCCGAAATGATCATCTGGGGTTGGCATTTCCCTTGTTCAGAGGAGAATCGCCTAGTATTTTGGGGCTGGACTAACCTTGTTAGGCGGGATCAGACTGATTTATTTCAGAAAAGTTCTAAAAGAAGCTACTCCCAGGTGGTAATCGGGCCATAGAACAATTCACTGAGCTGCTGTTTGTTCCTTTCTGTTTTCATTAAACTAGCAAGAGATAAACAATTCATCAAATGTGTGGACATTGACCTCTACATATTTCTGTAACTTTTTTGTACAACACTTCAAAACTGTAGGAATTGGAAGCATATTAATAGTTTTAAATAATTACTTCATGTGTGTATAGGGTATCAAAGGGGTCAGATTACTATTGCATGTTGGCAATCAAAATACTGCTGGCGTCAGATAGATATATTCCAAAAACACAGGTAGAGAACATTGTGACTTACTGGCAGGAAAAAAATATTAACAAAAGTCTGTATTTTCTTAATTCCATATTTTGGAATTCAGAATTTTGGGATTTGAACCTGTGTATCTGTATGTTATATATTTTATTTTAATGACAATTTAAAGGTGTGTTTGAGCAATATTTAACCGTTAGATTAGTTTTAGTTATTGTCTAATGTGTCCTTTTATGATAAGGGTCTGTTGAAATAGATTTTGTTTTTCTATTAATAATTATTATTGTACATGCTGAGAATTTTACAGCTCTTTCAGGTTAGATATGGAAATCTCTCACCCAGTCCATTCTTTAGAACTGATGGTTTAGTAAATGCCAGAGTATTTGTCAAGGATACAGCTGGCATGATGGCAAGAATGTCACAATTATATTGACAGACAATTAATGCGAGATAGAGATGTGATCTGAAACCATAGTAGGTTCTACAATTCACGTTTGGCATTCACCATCCATAAGGAGAACATTCCCAAGTTTTTTTTTTTTTTATGGCTCATTGTCCACTTTTGGTTGTATATGGAAGAAAATCAGTTATTTTTGTTTATTTAAAAATAATAAAATAGGTTTGATGTGTTGCTGATTTAAGAGTAAAAGACCAACACTGGGCATTCATATCATCTGGTGAAATCATTAATAAATATAATCAAAGAGAATTACATTTGCAGTGTTTATTTTTGTATATATTTTAGTTTTTATTAGACATTTACCATTATACATAACAGAACAACAAAAAGAAAAGAAACCAAGAAAAGTAAATTAAAGTAATCATTTGTAAATCAACATAGTGCATACCAGAAATAAGTAAAGGCATTTTCCATCCAATTATTTTGTTACAAAGCACAAGACCTCTGCTCTCGGGGCTACTTTAAAAATGTAGTTTGTCCCGACCCTGCACATAATTGGGGAAAAGGCTGATGCAGTGTTTATTTTTAATGAAAACTGTAATGTACAATAGTCTGTGACTTGATGTTGTGTTGAAATACTCGTATCTGTAAGTTTAAAGGGACACTGTACCCAAATTTTTTCTTTCATGATTCAGATGGAGCATGCACTTTTAAGCATCTTTCTAATTTACTCCTATTGTCAAATTTTCTTTATTCTCTTGGTATCTTTATTTGAATAGCAAGAATTTAAGTTTAGATGCCGGCCCATTTTTGGTGAACAACCTGGGTTGTCCTTGCTGATTGGACAGCACCAATAAACAAGTGCTGTCCATGGTTCTGAACCACAAATTGTCTGGCTCCTTCGCTTAGATGCCTTTTTTTTTTTTTTCAAATAAAGAAAGCAAGAGAACGAAGAAAAATTGATAATAGGCATAAATTAGAAAGTTGCTTAAAATTGCTTGTTCTATATGAATCACAAAATAAAAAAATTGGGTTCAGTGTCCCTTTAAGTTCAAGTCGCATGACGCCTACTTATTACACATTTCCAATGTGCAATTACTTTATACTACACTCTATGGTCAAAGTATGTGGACACCCCTACTTATTGAGTTCAGGTGTTTCAGCCACACCCATTACTAAGAGGTGTATAAAATCCAGCAAATAGCCATGAAATCTCCATAGACTAACATTTACAAGACAATGTGTGGTGCTGAAGAATTAATTGGCTATAAATGTGGCACTGTCATAAGATACCACCTTTGCCACAAGTTAATTTGTGAAATTTCTGCCCTACTAGATCTGCCCTAAAGTTGAAGCACCAAGGAGCAACAGCAGCCTAGCCACAAAGTGGTTGACCACGAAACGTACAGAGCAGGGCCAAAGAGTGCTAAATCATGTAGCACGGAAAAATACCCTATCATCTGTTGCATCACTTACTGTGTTTTGGGAGCTTCATCAAATGGGTTTCCATGGCCAAGCAGATGCACACAAGCCTCACAGCCACATGTGTAATGCTAGGGGTCGGCTGGAGGGGCATAAAGCACGTCAATACTAGACTCTAGAAATGTGTTCTCTGAAGTGATGAATCACGTGACACTATATGGTAATCTGCTGGAAGAATCTAGGTGGGGCAGATGTCACAAGAACACTACCTACTTGAAATGCCCAATGCCTACTGTAAAGTTTGAAGGAGGAGGGATAATGGTTTTGGTGCTCTTTTTCATGTTCTAGGCTAGGCCCCTTAATTCCAGTGAAAGGTCATCTTAATGCTACAGACTACAAAGACGTTTTAGACAATTGATTGCTTCCAACGTTGTGGCAACAGTTTGGGGAAGGCCCTTTCTGGTTGACTATGCCCTTGTGCACAAAGTGAGGTCTGTGAAGATATGATGACTTTGGTGTGGAAGAACTCTAGTGGTCTGCATAGAGCCCTGACTTTAACCCCATCAAATACCTATGTAATGTAATGCCAATTGCAAACTAGACCTTCTAATCCACATTAGTATCTAACTTCACAAATGGTTGTTGTTGTTTTTTTGGGTGAATGGGCACAAATTCCCATAGACACATTCCAAAATCTTGTGAAAAATTGTGGCTGTTATAGCCGCAAAGGGAAGGGGGGGGCCAGTTCCATATTAAAGTCTACTCCAGATTTTGTATTGTGTAAAAAGATAGTTAATCCCTTTATTTACCCATTCCCCAGTTTTACATAACCAACTGGTTATATTAATATACTTTTTACCTCTGTGATTACCTTGTATCTAAGCCTCTGCAGTCTGCCCCATTATTTCAGTTCTTTTGACAGACTTGCATTTTAGCTAATTAATGCTGACTCATAAATAACTACACAGGAGTGAGCATAATATTATCTATATGACACACAGGAACTAGCGCTGTCTAGCTGTTAAAAACTGTCAAAATGTGGCCTTCAATGGCTTAGGAATTAGTATATGAGCCTATCTAGGTTTAGCTTTCAAGAAAAAAATATCAAGAGAACAAATCAAATTTTATGATAAATGTTAATTGGAAAGTTGTTTAAAAATGCATGCCCTATATGAATCATGACTAGACTGTCCCTTTAATGCCCATGGTTTTGGAATGGGGATGTCCATCAAGCTCATATAGTAGTGATATTAGGTGGCTGTATTCTTTTGGCCATATAGTGAATAGCATTCTGGCCATCACTCTCACACCTCCAAAGTCATGACCAAAACCATTTTTGTTTCTGATTATTTACAGAGTGAGCACAATTAAGGCTTTCTCCTCTCATTTGGTTTCCAGGCATATTGTGCATGCCTGTGGTATTTTACCATCTTGTGAGGCATGCTTTAGCTGAATGGCTTTTGTATTGGTACAGTTTATTCACAAGTATTAAAGGTGCCTACGTATCTCTTTTTGTGCACTAAGTAGCACTCTACATTCATAACTCTGGCTCACTGATATATGTGGTTTTTAGTTCTGGGCCTCGGTCCATTTTTCCCCCCTGGTAGTCTGGTGGCTGGCACCATCATGGGCACATGTAGATTATGTCATTGTATGTACACGTGTGTATAAGGGTCACTTCTCAAGGTACCTGGGTATATATATATATATATATATATATAAAAAAATAATATACAGGTGGCCCTCGTTTTACAACGGTTCAATTTACACTGTTTCAGAATAACAACCTTTTCTCTTGTTAAGTGTGTTCAGTCCACGGGTCATCCATTACTTATGGGATATATTCTCCTTCCCAACAGGAAGTTGCAAGAGGATCACCCAAGCAGAGCTGCTATATAGCTCCTCCCCTCACATGTCATATCCAGTCATTCTCTTGCAACCCTCAACAAAGAAGGAGGTCGCGAGAAGAGTTGGAGTTTTTTACTTAATTATTCTTCAATCAAAAGTTTGTTATTTTAAATGGCACCGTAGTGTGCTGTTTTTTTATCTCAGGCAGTATTTAGAAGAAGAATCTGCCTGCGATTTCTATGATCTTAGCAGACGTAACTAAGATCCACTGGCTGTTCTCGCACATTCTGAGGAGTGGGGTAACTTCAGAAAATGGGAATAGCATGCGGGGTCCCCCGCAAATGAGGTATGTGCAGTACAATATTTTCTGGGAATGGAATTGACTAAGAAAACACTGCTGTTACCCATATGATGTAAGTACAGCCTTAAATGCAGTAGTAGCGACTGGTATCAGGCTGATAAATGTATGCGCAGTTGAGTTATTTTCTAGGGACTAGAATTTGACTGAGAAAATACTGTTAATACTGAAATAATGTATAAGCCTTAACTGCAGTAGAAGCGACTGGTAGCAGGCTTAGTGATAACTTTGCATGACATTGAAAAAGTTTGTTTTTAAAACGTTTACTGGCATGTTATTCGTTTTGTGAGGTACTTTGGTGATAAATCTTTTTGGGCATGATTTTTTTCCATATGGCTAACGTATATTTCTGCATAGAAACCGTTATATCAGGTCTCCCACTGTTGTAATATGAGTGGGAGGGGCCTTTCTTTAGCGCCTTGTTGCGCAGTTAAAATTCTAGCACAGTCTTCCTGCTTCTTCCTCCTTGATCCGGGACGTCTCTAGAGAGCTCAGGGGTCTTCAAAATTCATTTTTGAGTGAGGTAATCAGTCACAGCAGACCTGTGACAGTGTGTTTGACTGTGATAAAAGCGTTAAATCTTAAATCGATTATCCGTTTTGGGTATTGAGGGGTTAATCATCCTTTTGCTAATGGGTGCAATCCTCTGCTAATTTAATACATTTACTGTTAAAAATTGTTTGCTATAACTGAATTAATTCATTGTTATTCAACTGTGTTTTTAAAAGCGCTGCAGCGTTTTTTATATTGCTTGTAAACTTATTGAAAGTAATTTCCAAGCTTGCTAGCTTCATTGCTAGTCTGTTTAAACATGTCTGATACAGAGGAATCTGCTTGTTCATTATGTTTAAAAGCCGATGTGGAGCCCAATAGAAATATGTGTACCAATTGTATTGATGTTACTTTAAATAATAGTCAGTCTTTACCGGTAAAGAAATTATCACCAGACAACGAGGGGGAAGTTATGCCGTCTAACTCTCCTCACGTGTCAGTACCTTCGCCTCCCGCTCAGGAGGCGCCAAGTACATCAAGGCCCTTACAAATCACTTTACATGATATGGCTAATGTTATGAAAGAAGTATTATCTAATCTGCCCGAGTTAAGAGGCAAGCGCGATAGCTCTGGATTAAGGACAGAGCGCGCCGATGACACGAGAGCCATGTCTGATACTGCGTCACAATTTGCAGAACATGAGGACGGAGAGCTTCATTCTGTGGGTGACGGTTCTGATTCGGGGAGACCGGAATCAGAAATTTCAAATTTTAAATTTAAGCTTGAGAACCTCCGCGTGTTGCTAGGGGAGGTGTTAGCGGCTCTGAATGATTGTGACACGGTGGCAATCCCAGAGAAATTATGTAGGCTGGATAAATACTATGCGGTACCGGTGTGTACTGACGTTTTTCCTATACCGAAAAGGCTTACAGAGATTATTAGCAAGGAGTGGGATAGACCTGGTGTGCCCTTTTCCCCTCCTCCGATATTTAGAAAAATGTTCCCTATAAACGCCGCCACACGAGACTTATGGCAGACGGTCCCTAAGGTGGAGGGAGCAGTTTCTACTTTAGCCAAGCGTACCACTATCCCGGTGGAGGATAGTTGTGCTTTCTCAGATCCAATGGATAAAAAATTAGAGGGTTACCTTAAGAAAATGTTTGTTCAACAAGGTTTTATATTACAGCCCCTTGTATGCATTGCGCCTGTCACTGCTGCAGCGGCATTCTGGTTTGAGTCTCTGGAAGAGGCGATTCGCACAGCACCATTGGATGAGACTTTGAGCAGGCTTAGAACGCTTAAGCTAGCTAATGCGTTTGTTTCGGATGCCGCAGTGCATTTAACCAAACTTACGGCTAAGAATTCCGGATTCGCCATCCAGGCGCGCAGAGCGCTATGGCTTAAATCCTGGTCAGCAGATGTAACTTCTAAATCTAAACTACTGAATATTCCTTTCAAAGGACAGACCTTTTTCGGGCCCGGCTTGAAGGAAATTATTGCTGACATTACTGGCGGTAAGGGCCACACCCTTCCTCAGGACAGGGCCAAATCAAAGGCCAAACAGTCTAATTTTCGTGCCTTTTGTAATTTCAAGGCAGGAGCAGCATCAACTTCCTCCGCTCCAAAACAGGAAGGAACTACTGCTCGTTACAGACAGGGTTGGAAAGGCAACCAGTCATGGAACAAGGGCAAGCAGGCCAGAAAGCCTACTTCCGCCCCTAAGACAGCATGAAGACAGGGCCCCCTTTCCGGAAACGGATCTAGTGGGGGGCAGACTTTCTCTCTTCGCCCAGGCTTGGGCAAGAGATGTCCAGGATCCCTGGACGTTGGAGATCATATCTCAGGGATACCTTCTGGACTTCAAAACTTCTCCTCCACAAGGGAGGTTTCATCTGTCAAGGTTATCAACAAACCTAGTAAAGAAAGAGGCATTTCTACAATGTGTACAAGACCTCTTAGTGATGGGAGTGATCCACCGAGTTCCGCGAACGGAACAAGGGCAAGGTTTTTACTCAAATCTGTTTGTGGTTCCCAAAAAAGAGGGAACCTTCAGGCCAATCTTAGACCTAAAGATCTTAAAAAAATTCCTAAGGGTTCCATCGTTCAAGATGGAAACCATTCGAACCATCCTACCCATGATCCAAGAGGGTCAGTATATGACCACAGTGGACTTAAAGGATGCCTACCTTCACATACCGATTCACAAAGATCATTATCTGTACCTAAGGTTTGCCTTTCTAGACAGGCATTACCAGTTTGTAGCTCTTCCCTTCGGGTTAGCTACGGCTCAGATAATTTTTACAAAGGTTCTGGGCTCGCTTCTGGCGGTACTAAGACCGCGAGGCATAGCGGTGGCTCCGTACCTAGACGACATTCTGATACAAGTTTTCAAAATGCAAAGTCTTATACAGAGATAGTTCTAGCATTTCTGAGGTCGCATGGGTGGAAAGTGAACATGGAAAAGAGTTCTCTGTTTCCACTCACAAGGGTTCCCTTCCTAGGGACTCTTATAGATTCTGTAGAGATGAAGATTTACCTGACGGAGTCCAGGTTATCAAAAATTCTAAATGCTTGCCGTGTCCTTCATTCCATTCCAAGCCCATCAGTAGCTCAGTGCATGGAAGTAATCGGCTTAATGGTCGCGGCAATGGACATAGTGCCATTTGCGCGCCTGCATCTCAGACTGCTGCAATTATGCATGCTAAGTCAGTGGAATGGGGATTGCTCAGATCTGTCCCCTTTACTGAATCTGGACCAGGAGACCAGAGATTCTCTTCTCTGGTGGTTGTCTCGGGTTCATCTGTCCAAAGGAATGACCTTTCGCAGACCAGATTGGACGATTGTAACAACAGATGCCAGCCTACTAGGCTGGGGCGCAGTCTGGAACTCCCTAAAGGCTCAGGGATCGTGGACTCAGGAGGAGAAACTCCTTCCAATAAACATTCTGGAATTAAGAGCAATATTCAATGCTCTTCTAGCTTGGCCTCAGTTAGCAACACTGAGGTTCATCAGGTTTCAGTCGGACAACATCACGACTGTAGCTTACATCAATCATCAAGGAGGAACCAGGAGTTCCCTAGCGATGTTAGAGGTCTCAAAGATAATTCGCTGGGTAGAGTCTCACTCTTGCCACCTGTCAGCGATCTACATCTCAGGCGTGGAGAACTGGGAAGCGGACTTTCTAAGTCGCCAGACCTTTCATCCGTGGGAGTGGGAACTTCATCCGGAGATATTTGCTCAACTGATTCTTCGTTGGGGCGAACCGGAACTGGATCTCATGGCATCTCGCCAGAACGCCAAGCTCCCGTGCTACGGATCCAGGTCCAGGGACCCGGGAGCGGTGCTGATAGATGCACTAGCAGCCCCTTGGGTTTTCAACATGGCTTATGTGTTTCCACCGTTTCCGTTGCTGCCTCGACTGATTGCCAAGATCAAACAGGAGAGAGCATCGGTGATTCTGATAGCGCCTGCGTGGCCACGCAGGACCTGGTATGCAGACCTAGTGGACATGTCGTTCTGTCCACCATGGTCTCTGCCTCTGAGGCAGGACCTTCTAATTCAGGGTCCTTTCAACCATCCAAACCTAATTTCTCTGAGGCTGACTGCATGGAGATTGAACGCTTGATTCTATCGAAGCGTGGTTTCTCTGAGTCGGTTATTGATACATTAATACAGGCTCGGAAACCTGTGACCAGAAAAATTTACCATAAGATATGGCGTAAATATTTATATTGGTGTGAATCCAAGAGTTACTCATGGAGTAAGGTTAGGATTCCTAGGATATTGTCTTTTCTACAAGAGGGTTTAGAAAAGGGTTTATCCGCTAGTTCGCTAAAGGGACAGATTTCTGCTCTGTCTATTCTTTTACACAAGCGTCTGGCAGAGAATCCAGATGTCCAGGCTTTTTGTCAGGCTTTGACTAGGATTAAGCCTGTGTTTAAGACTGTTGCTCCTCCGTGGAGCTTAAACTTGGTTCTTCAAGTTCTTCAGGGTGTTCCGTTTGAACCCCTTCATTCCATTGATATTAAGCTTTTATCTTGGAAAGTTCTGTTTTTGATGGCTATTTCCTCGGCTCGAAGAGTTTCTGAGTTATCTGCCTTACATTGTGATTCTCCTTATCTGATCTTTCATTCAGACAAGGTAGTCCTGCGTACTAAACCTGGGTTTTTACCTAAGGTTGTTTCTAACAGGAATATCAATCAAGAGATTGTTGTTCCATCATTATGTCCTAATCCTTCTTCAAAGAAGGAACGTCTTTTGCATAATCTAGACGTGGTCCGTGCCCTGAAGTTTTACTTACAGGCAACTAAAGATTTTCGGCAAACTTCTTCTCTGTCGTTTACTCTGGACAGAGGAGAGGTCAAAAGACTTCGGCTACCTCTCTCTCTTTTTGGCTTCGTAGCATAATACGTTTAGCCTATGAGACTGCTGGACAGCAGCCTCCTGAAAGAATTACAGCTCATTACACTAGAGCTGTGGCTTCCACCTGGGCCTTTAAGAATGAGGCTTCTGTTGAACAGATTTGCAAGGCTGCAACTTGGTCTTCACTTCATACTTTTTACAAATTTGACACTTTTGCTTCTTCGGAGGCTGTTTTTGGGAGAAAGGTTCTTCAGGCAGTGGTTCCTTCTGTTTAATGTTCCTGCCTTGTCCCTCCCATCATCCGTGTACTTTAGCTTTGGTATTGGTATCCCATAAGTAATGGATGACCCGTAGACTGAACACACTTAACAAGAGAAAACATAATTTATTCTTACCTGATAAATTTATTTCTCTTGTAGTGTGTTCAGTCCACGGCCCGCCCTGTCTTTTTTGAGGCAGGTTCTAAATTTTAAATTATAACTCCAGTCACCACTGCACCCTATAGTTTCTCCTTTCTCGTCTTGTTTTGGTCGAATGACTGGATATGACATGTGAGGGGAGGAGCTATATAACAGCTCTGCTTGGGTGATCCTCTTGCAACTTCCTGTTGGGAAGGAGAATATATCCCATCATGTCTGCGTTCCTATAACCGTTCATAGATTTGTGTGTAAATGTACCATCCTACTAGCTGGGAGAATGCAGAGATGAAGAAAAGTGTGTGACATTAAAGTATAAGATGTCTAATGTAAAATGAGTTACATTGTATTAGAATTGTTTTGCATGTTTGCAATACACTTGTTAGACTTGCTTCACCATTCGGTATTCGTATAGTTTTAAACTAAACAAATACTGAATATTTGTGTAACATTTACATTGGTTTTTGTTAAATTAATGTAAATGTTCCTTTGCTACTGGACTGGTGAAAAACTTCACCTGTACCCTTAAAGGGACAATAAAAGTCATAATTAAAGATTCATTTTGGATAGAACATGACATTTTGAACAACTTCCCAATTTACTTCTATTATCACTTTTTAGTTCTTTTGGTATTCTTTGTTAAAGAGCAATCCTAAGTGAGAGCAGGAGTGTGCACATGTCTGTAGCCATCTGGCAGCAGTGTTTGAAACAATGTTTATAGCACTGTTATACATACTTGCAAACAATGCTGCCATAGAATGACACAGTCTATGGCAGCAGAGTTTTGGAACTATGTATAACATTGTTTTAAACATTGTTGCAAACACTGCTGCCAGGTGGCTAAAGACACGTGCACACTCCTGCTCTCACTTAGGATTGCTCTTTAACAAAGAATACCAAGAGAACTAAGCAAAAGTGATAATAGAAGTAAATTGGAAAGTTGTTCAAAATGTCATGTTCTATCCAAAATATGAATCTTTAATTTTTAAAATTACCATCCCTTTAAATACCTCTAGTGTGCTGTAGAGCAGTGTTTCTCAACCGCTGTCCTCAAGTTCCCCCAACAGGCCAGGTTTTCATTTTAGCTGAACCAGTGCACATGTGAAGTAATGGTTACTAACCCGCTCTCGCCCATCAGCTGATTGTGTCACCTGTGCACTGGTTCAGCTAAAATGAAAACCTGGCCTGCTGGGGGTACTTGAGGACCACAGTTGATGAACACTGCTTTAGAGCCACACAAATCCTGACCCTTCTTGACAACCCTGGGCTGTGCTAATAGACTGCTCAGAATCGCGGATCCCAGGGCCTTTACCTTTAACCCAGACTCTATGATCTGCCGTGCTATTTGCAAGTCCTGGGACTCTGTGCAGAAGTCTTGGGGTTAACGCATCTCTCCAGAGTGCTAGAGGTAAGTATTTAACCCCTAAAGGTAATTTAACGGTAACTAATGCATACTTCTAGATTTAGTCAGTATTTCTTTAAATTCAGTTGGAGCATTGGTTTGGATATTTGTTTCTCACAAGACTGATGATTATCTTTGCTAGGAGTATCATTCTCAGTATTCTCAAAATTAATAACTTCTGAAAACATTATTTTACGTGTTGCAGAACCTTTTTAAACATATGAGATGGGAACCAAATGTAATCATAAATTTACATTGAAAGGGATAGTAAAGTCCAAAATTAAACTGTCATGATTCAGATAGGGCATGTTATTTGAAACAACTTTCTAATTTACTTTTATCATCAAATTTGTTTTGTTCTCTCTTCATTCTTAGTTAGGCTCATCTAAATGCATTTGACAGTTTTTTACAGCTAGAGGGCGTTAGGTCATGTGTTTCATATAGATAAATAACTCTGCGTGCATGAGCACTAATTGTCTGAAATGCCAGTCTGTCAAAAGATCTGCGATAAGGAGGCAGTCAGCAAAAGATACACGGTAATCACAGAGGTAAAAAGTATATTTCTATAACAGTGGTTGGTTATGCAAAACGGGGGTATGGTAAATAAAGGGATTATCTATCTATCTTTTTACACAATAACATTTTTGGTGTTTACTATCCCTTTAAAGGAAAAGTTAACTATCACGCACCCCTATGCTGCATCTCAAAGAACATCAAAAATTAATTTGAGTTTAATTCATCAATTTTTGTCATCTTTACTAGTAAACTTAGAAATGTACCTTTTAAACCACTATGTTATCACGCTGTCACTTTGCCTGGGTATAAAAAAAATGATTATTTTGAAATGATGAATATCTTGATAAATCTTTTTATTGGTCCCCCACTGGCGTCCCAACAGACTCATTAAACGCCCACAATTGAAAATACGCATGCATGTCTCAAGGAATTCTCTGCCTCTATAGAAGCGCGTTCATGAGACACGCATGTGCATTCTCTTCATGATCAAAAATTTCGGATTGACGTTCCGGCATCTGAATGATTAGTTGACGGCACAGGAATAGCTAATACGATCACTGCTACGATACAAAACAATGAATCGAGTGATTCATTGTTTTAATATGTATCACAGCAGAGATCGTATGTTTAGGCATGCGCAATAAGAGAGGATTCACTGGAACGCGCACAGATGAACACGTAAGAGCGGGTGGGACCACTCTTATGTGTGAAACAGAAAAAGCAGGAAATGAGCAGGTGGGCGGGGGATGTGAAAAAACGGTATATAATAAAACATACGATTATATATAAAATAACAAGGATTTGGCAAAAATAAAGTAATGGGACTGCATTAGTGTTTAGAAGATTAATGTACGGCATTAATGTGTAGGCATAAAATTAACTTTGACTTTAAGTAAGGTGCCCTGTGCTGTGTATTTTATAAAAAATACCATATAAATGAACTTATACTGTGGGTAAAAATATTTCTGCTTTTTTAATCTGTGCAGTTAATGTGTATTTTGCAGAAAAATAAGGGTAACTTACAGCAATACTAGGGCTATACTTCCCTATAAGGGTTTCATAGACCATAACCACACACCTTACAGCCACCTGATATATGTGTAGTGCCCCTTCGGTTGTGAGTTTTTTGGGGGCTTTTAAAATATATTTTTTTCATAGCTTATCCAGTAATGAAAATGTTATCCGGTACATAGTTGGTTAAAAAAACAACAGTTTATTTGCTGTGGCTATTGCTTTAATGTTTTGATACACGGAGCATAGCATTTTGAAATTCTTGAAGGGACATGAAACCAAAAAACAACTTTCCAATTTACTTCTATTATGAAAGTTTCTTCATTTTTTTTGTTATCCTTTGTTGAAAAGCAGGAAGGTAAGTTTGGGAGTGTGCACGTGTCTGCGGCACATTATGTCAGCGGTTTTGCAACAATATATACATAAGCAAGAGCGCTAGATGGCAGCACGGTTTCCTTTCATGTAGTGTTTCAGACGTGCACGCTACCTACCTAGATATCTCTTCAACAAAGAATAACATGAGAACTAAGCAAATTTGATAATAGAAGTAAATTGGAAACTATTTTTGAATTGTATTCTCTATCTGAACTATTGAACACATTTTTGGGGTTTCATGTCCTTTTAAATTGATTCACCATGCAGATGAAATGTGATGCTTAGCTTTGTTGTTTTCCTTGCAATTTAGTGATTTCCATTTGTGAATTAAAGGGACACTGAACCCAAATTTTTTCTTTTGTGATTCAGATAGAGCATGCAATTTTAAGCAACTTTCTAATTTGCTCCTATTATCATTTTCTCTTTGTTCTCTTGCTATCTTTATTTGAAAAAGAAGGCATTTAAGCTTTTTTTCTTGCTATCTTCATTTGAAAAAGAAGGCATCTAAGCTTTTTTTTTTTTTTTTTTGCTTCAGGACTCTGGGTAGCACTTTTTTTATTGGTGGATGAATTTATCCAACAATCAGCAAGGACAACCCAAGTTGTTCACCAAAAATGGGCCGGCATCTAAACTTACATTCTTGCATTTTAAATAAAGATACCAAGAGAATTTAGCAAATTAGAAAGTTGCTTAAACCTTCATGCTCTATCTGAATCAGAAACGAAAAAAATTGGGTTCAGTGTCCCTTTGGGCAGGAAGTTCATGTCGGGTGGAGAGATAAAAAAACACTGCTAACTGCATTAAAAGGAATGGAAATTAAACTGCTGCAAAGCTAAATGTATTTAGTTATGAACATTGCTTGAGATTATGGACCACTAAATACAGTTAATTCAATAATAGACAAACACACAATACAAAGACGATGTAATAGCACTTACTTTGAATTTAAAATTTTCCAGAAAATATTATACTGCTCATTTCAAAGTTAAACAAATGTTCCCTCCCCCTGTATCATGTGACAGCCATCAGCCAATCACAGAATGCATATATGTACCTATTGTGCACTTTTGCATATGCTCAGCAGGAGATGGGGCATCACAAAGTGTGAATATTAAAAGAATGAGCACTTTTTTATAATAGAAGTATATTGGAATGTTTTTTTGTGTGTTTTTTTTAATTGCATGCTCTGTCTGAATCATGAAAGTTATACTGACTGCAGTGGCCATTTAATATATAAAGAAGAATGACCAATGTTAAAGGGACACTAAACACATTGTAAACTACATGATTAAAAACATTCATATATAAGAATAATTTTGCAATGAAAACTGCAGCTTTATTTTGTCAAATGAGTATATTGTTTTATGTTTATTTTTTTTTACTGATTTCCCTGTCCCCCAGAACAAAAGAACCCCTGCTATCCAATCACAAACATTCAGATATAGCACAAACTCTGGTTGCTCATGTGTAGACTGGAGTAGCCTGCACTCTTTTGTTCCCTTAAGGTGGTTTAGCACTGATTCAACTTAGTTACTACTACAAAGATTGATTTGCCTATCATGATTGTTGATGTAAAACTGATAATCCACCTTTTAAAAGCATTTGACAACACAGAAGCTTAGGAAAGGAGTGAAAAGTAAATACAAGCTCACATAAATTGCCTCAAGGTATTAACCCAAACCTCCCTTGGAGAAAGTGAAACAACCACAACTTTAAGATGTATTTTACAGCAAAAGGCTGCAAAATAAATAATAAATGTATATTGCAATAATTAAACATTTTATGTGGTGTTGAAATGTCAAGTTTAATGGTCCTTTAACCATAATGTTGCATGATTTGTGTCCCATTCCCTGAGCTAAATTTTTAGCAGTTCTAAACTGAAACGGACTGGACTTAACGGCTTTTACTTTTTGCCTTAGGCACTCGATGGCAACGTGTACGATCATCTAAAGGACTATCTTATGGCATTCAACAGGACGGAAATAGAGACTTGCCAGGCTGTACAGAATACATTCCAGTATTTATTAGAAACCTCCAGTCGGGTAAGTGTATTCCTTGTCAATTTAATTGATTTACTTTCTTTGTAAATCTAATTATACAGTTCAGTGATGCTGGTTTATTAATATCTTTAGTAACTTTTGTTTCAACATTTTGCATAGTGCTGTACAGAACTGTATGGTGACAACAGTAAAGAGTAAAAGTGAAGAAATTCTCTGATGCAGGGTCTGGTTACCCTCAGCATGTCGCTTTGGGTTGTCACCTTTAGTTCAGTGCAAGCTGGGACACACTTGCAAGGTCTTCCCCCCCCAGAGTACATACTATATATAATAGCACTTAAAAACAAACTTAAAAACAAAAACAAACACACACACACTCTCTCATATACACAAATACTCACTCTCTCTCTCTCTCTCTCTCTCTCTCACACTCACACACACACACTCTCTCTCATATACACAAATACTCTCTCTCTCACACTCACACACACTCTCTCTCATATACACAAATACACACACTCTCTCTCTCACACACACACACACACTCACACACACACACTCTCTCTCATGTACACAAATACACACACACTCTCTCTCTCTCTCTCACACACACACACACACACACATTCTCTCTCATATACACAAATACACACACACTCACACACACACACACTCTCTCTCATATACACAAATACACACACTCTCTCACACACACACACACACTTTCTATCATATACACAAATACTCTCTCTCTCTCTCACACTCACACACACACACTCTCTCTCATATACACAAATACTCTCTCTCTCACACTCACACACACTCTCTCTCATATACACAAATACACACACTCTCTCTCTCACACACACACACTCACACACACACACACTCTCTCTCTCACACACACACACTCACACACACACACACTCTCTCTCATGCACACAAATACACACACACACTCTCTCTCTCTCTCTCTCTCTCTCACACACATTCTCTCTCATATACACAAATACACTCACACACACACACACACTCTCTCTCATATACACAAATACACACACTCTCTCTCACACACACACACACACACACTTTCTATCATATACACAAATACACACTCTCTCTTTCTCTCACACACACACACACACTCTCTCTCATATACACATATACACAAATACACACACACTCACACACACACACACATTCTCTCTCATATACACAAATACACACACACACTCTCTCTCTCTCTCTCTCACACACACACACACACACACACACACACACACACACACTCTCTCTCTCTCTCTCATATACACAAATACACACTCTCTCTCTCTCACACTCACACATTCTCTCATATACACAAATACTCACTCACACACACATGTTGACTATCTCACTCCCCAAACTCTCTCTCACACACAAAAAAAAACTAGTGCTCTCTCACACTTGTGCTCTCTCTCTCATATACTCTCTCATACACACACAGACACTAGCGCTCTCTCACATGCGCACATTCTCTCATACACACATTCTCTCACACACACTAACACACAAATACACTCACTCTTTCACACAGACTCTCACACACAGAAAGACGCTGATTGACACACGCACTCTCACGCACACATACCCACTCCGGCACTCTCACAAACACAGGCAAGACAGAAATAGCTGTAAGCATGTGCAGTATGTTACAAATGCGCAATGTCACCTTTTTGGCAGTGGTCGTTTCCCACAAAACCCTGACATTTGCATATCCAGTGTGACTTGGCTTCAAACCTAAGAATGTCTAATACAGCGTCAGAAAAACTTCTGTTTTTTTAAACGAAAGGGACATGAAACCATATTAACTTCTATTATCCAATTTGTTTTGTTTGCTTAGTATCCTTTGTTGAAAAGCATATCTAGGTAGGTTTAGGAGCTGCTGATTGGTGGCTGCAAACATATGCTTCTTCAACAAAAGATACAAAGAGAATGAAACAAATTAGATAATAGTGGTAAATTGTAAAGTGGTTTAAAATTCAATCCTGGAAAAAATACAAATGGAAACCCGAACTGTCTGGGTCTAATTCCCGGTGAGTAGTTGTGTAGAGGTCATGTATTGTTCTGTGAAATAAATGTTTCTTGAAATTCTATTCAATGGAAGCAGCACCACAGTCTTATAATGCCGGCATAAAAGCACTGCCGATCTGCAATATCAGTGCAACCGTGAGTTTGTACTAAGGTTCCTGTGATTGAAGTAAAAAGGCCTTTACTTGTAAGCTTGGCTGGAATCCTCATATTTTTAAAACATTTTCCCAGATTATCATTTTCTCTATGGAAGTGAAACCCAACCTTTTATTTTACCCTGCGACGCCCCATGTTATCTTATACTGAATATGTGAAAGCCGGAAAATAATATATTTGGGATATTCAAGTCATTTTTAAACATTTATCTGAAATGAAGTACTACATTGCAAGACATCTGCATTAAAACATGTTTTAAAAGCATTTAAAAATGTAGCCACCAATCAGTAAGCGCTACCCAGAATTCTGAACCAAAAATGGGCCAGTTCCTAAGCTTAAAATCCTGCTTTTTCAAATAAGGATAGCAAGAGAACAAAAAAATTGATAATAGGAGTAAATTAGAAAGTTGCTTAAAATTACATACTCATGAAAGAAAAAAATGGATTTAGTGTCCCTTTAACTTTTACTATAAGCATTATTGCTAATGGAAGTATATTGCATAAATGCTGATATTTCAAAATGAAATGCACCCATGCCCATTTCAATTTTTACCTTTCTATCCTTTTAAAAGGGACAGTATACACATTTTTTTTATATAACTGTATGTAATAGGCACTACTATAAAGAAGAATATGCACAGATAATGATCTAAAAATCCAGTATAAAATCTTGTAAAAACTTACTTAGAAGCTCTTAGTTTAGCACTGTTTAGCTGGGGCACCCACTGAAAAGGGCTGGGAAAACATGAAGAGCAGTCGCTCCCCCCCTTCCCTGCATATGAAAAGACAGATTATACAAACAGGAGCCGCAGGAATCAGTAGACATTAGTCTACATTTAAAACTTTGGGGCTTGGTTAGAAGTCTGAAAATCAGCACATTGTTATTAAAAAAATAAGCAAAACTATACATTGTTACAAAACACTCCCAGATGGGCTATATAAATGGGTCATCTATAAAACATTTATGCAAAGAATGTGTACAATGTCCCTTTAAGGGCATAAAATGACACGAATACAGTAACTGAGCTCAAATGCAATTCTAGAGATTATGAAAGCGTTTAACTCAAAAACTACAGTGGTTGAACACAATAATGAGATGGTTATTTTGGTACAATAAGAACATTTGCTGATAAACATCACTAATAGAAAAAAATACTTTATTCTTTTACTTCCTTATGGAATTGAATTTTTTTTTGATCATTGTGTTTTCATTATCGTCGTATTATAAAGGTTAATTTTCCCCCCTTATATTCAAGGGCAAACGATGTCTGATAAAATTCCATTTATTTAATACATATTATTAACAGCACACAAGAAAGACAGACAAAAGAGGGATAGGTTGACATCACAAAAAAGTAACCTATGTTAATGGTGCAACTTTAACAAACTAAGATAATCTGTATATTTCTGTATTTTTTCCTTTCTGAAATAAGCCAGACATTCTCAGTGTCATGGACAAGGGAGTTCTCTCATAATATCACTGATTTATCTCTCCAGCTGTGTGATGGTGAAGTTTACTCCAAATTTATAATATACTGACACAAAAGTACTGCATAGCAAATAAACCGCAAATACAAGTTTAAACTTTAGTGAAGATATTTAGTTAAATTTGTATTTGCTGCAAACCGAGAATTTATTTTAATGCCAGGTGCTCCACTGTTACCTCACTCTCTCCTGGGAGATTCTGTATCCCAGAGAGCTTCATTACTTTCTATGGGAATCAGCAGTAATTTCTCTGGGACATTCAGGTTCAGTCCTTTTTCTTAGAAAATTCAGTGAGTTCTGCCCCTGTGAAGTCTGCACTATAATTTCAATCAAAACTGGGGAGTTTGTTTTTTTAAGATTTGGGCCCCCATTTAACAAAGGTCTGTCGGACCTGATCCGACAGTGCGGATCAGGTCCGACAGACCTCGCTGAATGCGGAGAGCAATACGCTCTCCGTATTCAGCATTGCACCAGCAGCTCTTGTGAGCTGCTGGTGCAACGCCGCCCCCTGCAGCTTCCCGGCCAATCGTACTCAATCAGGTTGAATTGCGGCGATGTCTGTCCGCCTTCTCAGAGTAGGCGGACAGGTTATGGAGCAGCTGTCTTTAGACCGCTGTTTCATAACTGGCGTTTCTGGTGAGCCTTCAGGCTCGCCAGAAACACGGACCTTCAAGCTCCATCCGGAGCTTTATAAATGGGCCCCTTGGACTCTAGTAACAAAAGTTAGAATACTGATATATAAGGATTTGAGGGCTTTCTTAAGTCGGTTCGATCCAACAATGATTTGGTAGCCATTTACTTTTGCTACTGTTGCAGAACTACGGAGGACTTGAGAACTGTTTAGTCATCATCTGGCTGGCTTGAGGAATAACTTAAACTGTTTCTTTTACTATAATGACTGTAAGTTCTTTCTGTATTTATATGCAAATACACAGTCCTCTTATCTTTAATGTTTCAGGCTTTCATGCAACTGAAATTCCCTTCTGCGGTAAGATTTTAATTGGCCCATCTCATTAAGTTCGGTGTTGCTTTGATTGTGGGGTTTTTATTTTATTTAATTTGGTCATCTTCACTCATTGTACAGCATGATCTATTTTAGGTGCACATTTTGGATCCGTAGCTTTTGCTGACTTTATTTTGCACGGTTATCAATTAAAGCTGGGTCTAAATGCTTTTTTATATAAAACTATAGAATTCATTTTTATTTTATTACAATAGCTGTAAAAGGCTTTAAATCATCTGCGGCCTGAGTTACAAAACACATTTTCTAATATAAGAATCTATATGGCCCACTGATGTTTCCTAAGTGACGGGATATCTGAAGTGGATATCGATTCAAATGAAATATAAATGTCTATATTCTCTTTCATGCATTTAAAACAAACATTTTTTCCCCCCCTCATCCTTGCAGTACACTTTATTACTGCTATACAGCCTATGCACGTCTTTGTCTGTGAACCACCATTGTTTCAACCTTGACTTTACCACCATATATAAGTCCAGATTGGCTGGACACAATTTTAAATTACTTGTTAAAGGGACAGTATACACCAATTTTCATATAACTGCATTTAATAGACACTATTATAAAGAAGAAAATGCACAGATACTGCTCCAGTAAAAAAGCTTTTAAAAACTTATGTAGAAGCTCTCAGTTTCGCATTGTTGAGGTTTCGCTGGGCACCCATTAAAAAGGGCTGAGAATACAGGAAGAACAGTTACTCCACACCCCTCCACTGCATATGAGAAGACTGATTACACAAAGAGGAGCAGCAGGAGTCTCTAGACATGAGTATACATCTGATACATTGGGGCTTGGTTAGGAGTCTGAAAATCAGCACAATGTTATTTAAAAATAAGCAAAACAATAGATTGTTACAAAACACTCCCAGATGTTCTATATAAATGGATCACCTACAAAACATTTATGCAAAGTTAACAATGTCCCTTTAAATTAAACAGTTAATTCCCAGCACTGACACATACTGTATTTGAAATTGCATATTGCTAAGGCCAAAAATATATTTTAAAATATGAACATTGACTTTTTAAATGCATGTTAGAGGGTGTGGGCATTGTGTGGTCCTGTGTCCTTTTTGTCTTTTTAAATGATTGTTCTATATCGTTCCTTTTTTAGGTGATGCGGGATTACAATCTACAGTTGTTCATGCAAGAAAATTCAGTATTTCACAAAGCACAGCCTTTCCAGTTCCTGCCGTCTGACAGTGACACAGTAAGGAGCATTTTCTGATTACATTTAATGTACATTATAGAACTGTCTTGATGTCTAGCCAAGAACCATTTTTGGAGGTATAATGTTTATAGAGTAGTTTTTTTGTACTAGTAAAGTTTTTATGAAGTCCTTTGTGTTGTAACAGAGCATTTGAGAATAAACTATGGCTCATTTTATTGTTAAAGGGATACTAAACCCAATCTTTTTTTTTATGATTCACATAGAGTAGCAATTTTAAGCAACTTTCTAATTTACTCCTATTATCAATTTTTCTTCGTTCTCTTGCTATCATTATTTGAAAAAGAAGGCATCTAAGCTAAGGAGCCAGCCAATTTTTGGTTTAGTACCCTGGACAGCACTTCTTTATTGGTGGGTGCATTTAGCCACCAATCAGCAAGCACAACCCAGTTTGTGAACCAAAAATAGGCCGGCTTTGAAACTTAGTCTTGCTTTTTAAATAAAGATAGCAAGAGAATGAAGAAAACTTGATAATAGGAGTAAATTAGAAAGTTGCATAAAATTGCATGCTCTATGTGAATCATAAAAAAAGATTGGGTTTAGCATCCCTTTAACAATAAAATGAGCCATAGAAATGTACAACAATAATAGAAATCTGTATGTTGTTGTAAAAAAAAACCCATAGTTTTCTATCAACTCATGTACAACTACATCAACACTGGCCGGTAGCTAGTGTTTGACCATCAAGGTCTACTTCAAGTATAAGGAAATTGATGTATTAGTTTACATAAATCTCATTTTATCGACTAACAGTGGTCTAAAAATTGTAAAAGATTTCACAAGGTACAATTTTAGATCAGCAGTGCTCTGTGAGTCCCAAGTGGCGCTTCTACTGTGTGTTTAACACCTTTGTCAGGGTAAACACACAGTAGTGCAGGGTCGATAGTCATAAAATGACACATTCTAACAACTAGAGCATGTCATTTTTCAACTCTTATGGCCATTTAAGGTTATGGATATCCCAGTAATTAATTGAAATTGTTTTACTGTGTTTTATTGTGTTTGACCCTACCATATCTGTTGGAAATCTTTTTTTTTTTTTTTATCTTCTTCTTTAAAAAATAAAAAAAATACTTTGAAATCTTCTTAACTCCAACTTCAAACCCTTTAGAATCCAGAAGTCTTTGGATAATGTTGCCAGCAATAAGGCCATGCAGTATCAAACTGTTTGTCGCCCTACAACTGCAATTTCTCACAAGAGAACCTGCAGTCAGTATTTATCAAGCAGCGGTCATCAGACCAAAATAGCGCTCATGTGCAATGCAGAATTCCGCCAACGAATTGCAGCGGGGGCGGACAGGGGCACATATGTACCTCACTGTTTGCCGTTGCTTGATAAATCAAGCCCAAAGGGACACTAAACACTCATGCACCAATTTCTAATTACAGGTGGCACCATTTTGGAACCTAGGTTACACTGCAGTTATATCTAAAGGAGATTTGCTGCACATATGCAATCACATCATCACTGGAATGTTGTGAAAGCTAGATTTCAACATGGCAGCACCCATGACTAAAGGGAGGCAGGGCATAACCTCAATACTGTGCTTATAAAATGTATTTAGTTTTTAATGTCCCTTTAAATGTACATTAAATTCATCATGAAAGGGCCCTTTATTTAGACACTCTTTGTGTCTTTGCCGTAAGTGGTAGGATAGTTCTTTGTAAATGCATGCTGTTGTGACTGTCTTCCCTCCATATGAGCTTGGCAATGTGTCCCTACCATTTAACCTGCTGAGCTTCCAAGGATACATCAGTAGTCCCCATGATTGGCTGCAAACTGATGTATTTGCACAGTCCAATTGACGTGCATAGCTGAGCCTCTCCAAACCTAAAGAAAAAATCTCTGAGATTAACTTTCTGTAGCATAGTATTATGGTGAGTGATCGCAGCTTTTAAAGTTGTACAATAAAAAGAAAAACTTTACGTTTTTACAATTTAGTTTGCTTGATTGTAGAGCATGTGCAGACCTAGAAGTATGCAAATTACATGAGGGCCATATACACGTGCACACTCTTCAGCCTATTTCAGTATGCTATCAGTGAAGCTTAGTTTAAACACATTATACAAAGTAAAAGAGGCATATAAGATAATAGGAGTATTTATCTTTTTTTAATTAAACTTGCATGTCTTTTTAATTTACTTCTATTTTCAAATGGTATCCTTTGTTTAAAAGAATATGTACATATCTTACACTACTGGAAGCTAGCTGGTGATAGGGGGCAACACACATTTGTCTTGTCATTGGCCCACTAGATGTTTTTAACTAGCTTCCAGTAGTACATTGCTGCTCTGGAGCAGACTTTGTGTTTAATCACTTTGCTAGGGTTAAATACAAGCAATATTGCAATAAGAAGATGTTATAACCGGCTGCCGCATCTGTAGTAAAATATATATTCTGTAACCGATATGATTGCAGCCTTCCTGGCGTTTGAGATACCTGGTATCGCTTTTTAGTGCTTTATAAACATTGGTGAGAGGTCCTATAGGGGAAGGCTTCGTGATTCCTCATATTAGTTATTTTGGTTTATATGAAACTATCACTGAATCTCTGTTTCCTGTGTAAATCTGAGCTCCGGGCTTGCTGCTTGCCAGCTATAATCTACTGCTGTACATGTTCTAACCCTTTGTTGTCTGTTTCTGTCTTGTGCGGCCTCTCAGAGTTTAAGTGCTGTTCCTCTGGTGGATATTGAACCTTCTCCAGTCAGTGCTATGAGAATGACTTTAGCAAAGGTATTGACGGCTTTTCACACATTGTGCATGTTAACGTGCAAACCATTCAGCATGCATGTATGTATTGCCTCATTGGCTTGTCCTTTTCCACCAACCACCTGTATTCATACAGTTTCATAACTTTATTTTGCTTAAAACTTATATAAAATTGTTTTATCCATGTTCTTCTTTCATTTATGTTGCAGCCACTTATGAAGGTTTTATTATGTGCATTTTCTCTTATTTTTCTTTATAATTCTGTGTACAGTTGGGCATTTATGTCTAAACTAGTAGTTAAGCCACATACAGATTAACATTTAAAAAAAACTGTTCAGGTTAATCGATAGCATTCTAGAACAATGGTCAAGTCGCTTGTGCTTGGCCAGCCTTATACACATGCTATCAGCACCATGATTGTACGAGCTCAGTCTATCTAGCAATTGGTTTCTTTCTTTCATGTAATTAGCAAGAGTCCATGAGCTAGTGACGTATGGGATATACATTCCTACCAGGAGGGGCAAAGTTTCCCAAACCTTAAAATGCCTATAAATACACCCCTCACCACACCCACAATTCAGTTTTACAAACTTTGCCTCCGATGGAGGTGGTGAAGTAAGTTTGTGCTAGATTCTACGTTGATATGCGCTCCGCAGCAAGTTGGAGCCCGGTTTTCCTCTCAGCGTGCAGTGAATGTCAGAGGGATGTGAGGAGAGTATTGCCTATTTGAATGCAGTGATCTCCTTCTAAGGGGTCTATTTCATAGGTTCTCTGTTATCGGTCGTAGAGATTCATCTCTTACCTCCCTTTTCAGATCGACGATATACTCTTATATATACCATTACCTCTGCTGATTCTCGTTTCAGTACTGGTTTGGCTATCTGCTATATGTAGATGAGTGTCCTGGGGTAAGTAAGTCTTATTTTCTGTGACACTCCTAGCTATGGTTGGGCACTTTGTTTATAAAGTTCTAAATATATGTATTCAAACATTTATTTGCCTTGACTCAGAATGTTCAACTTTCCTTATTTTTCAGACAGTCAGTTTCATATTTGGGATAATGCATTTTAATTTAACATTTTTTACCTTAAAATTTGACTTTTTCCCTGTGGGCTGTTAGGCTCGCGGGGGCTGAAAATGCTTCATTTTATTGCGTCATTCTTGGCGCGGACTTTTTTGGCGCAAAAATTCTATTTCCGTTTCCGGCGTCATACGTGTCGCCGGAAGTTGCGTCATTCTTTGACGTTATTTTGCGCCAAAAATGTCGGCGTTCCGGATGTGGCGTCATTTTTGGCGCCAAAAAGCATTTAGGCGCCAAATAATGTGGGCGTCTTATTTGGCGCGAAAAAATATGGGCGTCACTTTTGTCTCCACATTATTTAAGTCTCATTTTTTATTGCTTCTGGTTGCTAGAAGCTTGTTCTTTGGCATTTTTTCCCATTCCTGAAACTGTCATTTAAGGAATTTGATCAATTTTGCTTTATATGTTGTTTTTTTCTTTTACATATTGCAAGATGTTCCACGTTGCAACTGAGTCAGAAGATACTTCAGGAAAATCACTGCACAATGCTGGAGCTACCAAGCTAAGTGTATCTGCTATAAACTTTTGGTATCTGTTTCTCCAGCTGTTATTTGTATTGCATGTCATGTCAAACTTATTAATGCAGATAAAATTTCCTTTAGTACTGTTACATTACCTGTTGCTGTTCCGTCAACATCTAATTTTCAGAGTGTTCCTGATAACATAAGAGATTTTATTTTTTAAATCCATTAAGAAGGCTATGTCTGTTATTTTTCCTTCTAGTATACATAAGTCTTTTAAAACTTCTCTTTTTTTCAGATGAATTTTTAAATGAACATCATCATTCTGATACTGATAATGGTTCTTCTGGTTCTGAGGTTTCTGTCTCAGAGGTTGATGCTGATAAATCTTTGTATTTGTTCAAGATAGAATTTATTCGTTCTTTACTTAAAGAAGTGTTATTTGCATTAGAAATAGAGGATTCTGGTCCTCTTGATACTAAATGTAAACGTTTAAATAAGGTTTTTAAATCTCCTGTAGTTATTCCAGAAGTGTTTTATCTCCCTGATGCTATTTCTGAAGTAATTTCCAGGGAATGGAATAATTTGGGTAATTTATTTACTCCTTCTAGACGTTTAAGCAAATTATATCCTGTGCCATCTGACAGATTAGAGTTTTTTGGGACAAAAATCCCTAAGGTTATGGGGCTGTCTCTACTCCTGCTAATGTACTACTATTCCTACGGCAGATAGTACTTCATTTAAGGATCCTTTAGATAGGAAAATTGATTCCTTTCTAAGAAAAGCTTACTTATGTTCAGGTAATCTTCTTAGACCTGCTATATTTTTAGCGGATGTTGCTGCAGCTTCAACTTTTTGGTTAGAAGCTTTAGCGCAACAAGTAACAGATCATAATTTTATAGCATTATTTTTATTCTATAACATGCTAATAATTTTATTGGTGATACCATCTTTTGATATCATTAGAGTTGATGTCAGGTATATGTCTCTAGCTATTTTAGCTAGAATAGCTTTATGGATTAAACTTGGAATGCTGACATGTCTTCTAAGTCAACTTTGCTTTCCCTTTCTTTCCAGGGTAAATAATCATTTTCGTTCCTTTCCTCACAAGGAACAAAAGCCTGATCCTTCATCCTCAGGAGCGGTATCAGTTTGGAAACTATTTCCAGTTTGGAATATATCCAAGCCTTATAGAAACCTATAGCCAGCTCCTAAGTACCTATGAAGGTGCGGCCCTTATTCCAGCTCAGCTGGTATGGGGCAGATTACGTTTTCTTTAAGAAATTTGGATCAATTCCGTTCTTAATCTCTGGTTTCAGAAACATTGTTTCAGAAAGGTACAGAATTGGCTTCAAGTTAAGGCCTCCTGCTAAGAGATTCTTTTCTTTCCCGTGTCCCAGTTAACACAGCAAAGGCTCAGCATTTCTGAAATGTGTTTCAGATCTAGAGTTGGCTGGAGTATTTATGCCAGTTCCAGTTCTGGAACAGGGGCTGGGGTCTTATTTTATCTCTTCATTGTACCAAAGAAGGTCAATTCCTTCAGACCAGTTCCGGATCTATCATTATTGAATCATTATGTTAGGATACCAACATTCAAGATGGTTACTGTAGG
The DNA here is from genome assembly GCF_027579735.1 of Bombina bombina. NCBI lineage: Eukaryota > Metazoa > Chordata > Amphibia > Anura > Bombinatoridae > Bombina > Bombina bombina. The sequence continues at coordinate 1,231,931,528 of NC_069501.1, read as the reverse complement.
ACTATCCTGCCTTTTGTTTAGCAAGGGCATTATATGTCTACAATAGATTTACAGGATGTGTATCTGCATATTCCGATTCATCCAGATCACTTTTAGTGTCTGAGATTCTCTTTTTAGACAAGCATTACCAGTTTTGTGGCTCTACCGTTTGGCTTAGCCTCAGTTCCAAGAATTTTTTTCAAAGGTTCTCGGTGCCCTTCTTTCTGTAATCAGAGAATAGGGTTTTGGTATTTCCTTATTTGGACGATATCTTGGTATTTGCTCAGTCTTCTCATTTTCGAAGAATCTCATACGAATCGACTTGTGTTGTTTCTTCAAGTTCATGGTTGGAGGATCAATTTACCAATCAGTTCATTGATTCCTCAGACAAGGGTAACCTTTTTAGGTTTCTAGATAAATTCAGTGTCTATGACTCTGTCCTTGTCAGACAAGAGAAGTTTAACATTGATATCAGCTTGTCAAAACCTTCAGTCACAATCATTCCCTTTGGTAGCCTTATGCATGGAAATGTCGGGTCTTAGGACTGCCGCATCAGATGCGATCTCCTTTGCTCGTTTTCACATGCGACCTCTTCAGCTCTGTATGCTGAACCAATGGTGCAGGGATTACTCAAAGATATCTCAATTAATATTTTTAAACCGATTTTACAACACTCTCTGACATGGTGGACAGATCACCATCGTTTAGTTCAGGGGGCTTCTTTGTTCTTCCGACCTGGACTATAATCTCAACAGATGCAAGTCTTACAGGTTGGGGAGCTGTGTGGGGGTATCTGACGGCACAAGGGGTTTGGGAATCTCAGGAGGTGAGATTTCCGATCAATATTTTGGAACTCCGTGCAATTTTCAGAGCTCTTCAGTCTTGGCCTCTTCTGAAGAGAGAGTTGTTCATTTGTTTTCAGATAGACAATGTCACAACTGTGGCATACATCAATCATCAAGGAGGGACTCACAGTCCTCTGGCTATGAAAGAAGTATCTCGAATTTTGGTTTGGGCGGAATCCAGCTCCTGTCTAATCTCTGCGGTTCATATCCCAGGTATGGACAATTGGAAAGCGGATTATCTCAGTCGTCAAACGTTGCATCCGGGCGAATGGTCTCTTCACCCAGAGGTATTTCTTCAGATTGTTCAAATGTAGGAACTTCCAGAAATAGATCTGATGGCTTCTCATCTAAACAAGAAACTTCCCAGGTATCTGTCCAGATCCCGGGATCCTCAGGCGGAGGCAGTGGATGCATTATCACTTCCTTGGAAGTATCATCCTCCCTATATCTTTCCGCCTCTAGTTCTTCTTCCAAGAGTAACCTCCAAGATTCTGAAGGAATGCTCGTTTGTTCTGCTGGTAGCTCCGGCATGGCCTTACAGGTTTTGGTATGCGGATCTTGTCCGGATGGCCTCTTGCCAACCGTGGACTCTTCCGTTAAGACCAGACCTTTTGTCTCAAGGTCCTTTTTTTCCATCAGGATCTGAAATCCTTAAATTTAAAGGTATGGCGATTGAACGCTTGATTCTTGGTCAAAGAGGTTTCTCTGACTCTGTGATTAATACTATGTTACAGGCTCGTACATCTGTATCCAGAGAGATATATTATAGAGTCTGGAAGACTTATATTTCTTGGTGTCTTTCTCATCATTTTTCTTGGCATTCTTTTAGAATACCGAGAATATTACAGTATTCTTCAGGATGGTTTAGATAAGGGTTTGTCCGCAAGTTCCTTGAAAGGTCAAATCTCTGCTCTTTCTGTTCTTTTTCACAGAAAGATTGCTATTCTTCCTGATATTCATTGTTTTGTACAAGCTTTGGTTCGTATAAAGCCTGTCATTAAGTCAATTTCTCCTCCTTGGAGTTTGAATTTGGTTCTGGGGGCTCTTCAAGCTCCTCCATTTGAACCTATGCATTCATTGGATATTAAATTACTTTCTTGGAAAGTTTTTTGTTCCTTTTGGCCATCTCTTCTGCCAGAAGAGTTTCTGAATTATCTGCTCTTTCTTGTGAGTCTCCTTTTCTGATTTTTCATCAGGATAAGGCGGTGTTGCGAACTTCTTTTGAATTTTTACCTAAAGTTGTGAATTCCAACAACATTAGTAGAGAAATTGTGGTTCCTTCATTATGTCCTAATCCTAAGAATTCTAAGGAGAAATCGTTGCATTCTTTGGATGTTGTTAGAGCTTTGAAATATTATGTTGAAGCTACGAAATCTTTTCGTAAGACTTCTAGTCTATTTGTTTTTTTTTCCGGTTCTAGAAAAGGCCAGAAAGCTTCTGCCATTTCTTTGGCATCTTGGTTGAAATCTTTAATTCATCTTGCCTATGTTGAGTCGGGTAAAACTCCGCCTCAGAGAATTACAGCTCATTCTACTAGGTCAGTATCTACTTCCTGGGCATTTAGGAATGAAGCTTCGGTTGACCAGATCTGCAAAGCAGCAACTTGGTCCTCTTTGCATACTTTTACTAAATTCTACCATTTTGATGTATTTTCTTCTTCTGAAGCAGTTTTTGGTAGAAAAGTACTTCAGGCAGCGGTTTCAGTTTGAATCTTCTGCTTATGTTTTTCATTAAACTTTATTTTGGGTGTGGATTATTTTCAGCAGGAATTGGCTGTCTTTATTTTATCCCTCCCTCTCTAGTGACTCTTGTGTGGAAAGATCCACTTCTTGGGTAGTCATTATCCCATACGTCACTAGCTCATGGACTCTTGCTAATTACATGAAAGAAAACATAATTTATGTAAGAACTTACCTGATAAATTCATTTCTTTCATATTAGCAAGAGTCCATGAGGCCCGCCCTTTTTTTGTGGTGGTTATGATTTTGTATAAAGCACAATTATTCCAATTCCTTATTTTATATGCTTTCTCACTTTTTTCTTATCACCCCACTTCTTGACTATTCGTTAAACTGAATTGTGGGTGTGGTGAGGGGTGTATTTATAGGCATTTTAAGGTTTGGGAAACTTTGCCCCTCCTGGTAGGAATGTATATCCCATACGTCACTAGCTCATGGACTCTTGCTAATATGAAAGAAATGAATTTATCAGGTAAGTTCTTACATAAATTATGTTTTTTTAAGACACGATGAGTCCACAGATCATCTTAATTACTAATGGGATATTTACCTCCTGGTCAGCAGGAGGAGGCAAAGAGCACCACAGCAGAGCTGTTAAATAGCTCCTCCCTTCCCTCCCACCCCAGTCATTCTCTTTGCCTACGTTAGTGATAGGAAGAGGTAAAGTGAGGTGTTAGAAAAGATTCTTCAATCAAGAGTTTATTATGTTTAAAGTAGTGCCAGAGAGTGCTACTTTGTCCTAGGGTGTAACCGTAGTCCATATCAGTCTCTACAGTAGAGCTTTTTGGTGGCTTTAAAGCAATGGGAACTTGTGGGACATAATTCTCACTGCGCCTCCCATACTGTTATGCTGCCCTAACTCGGATAGCTTAAGTAAGATTACTCAGGCTCTATCCTTTTTCCACAGGGCTGAGCTGCCCTGCTGTCGGGCAGATTTTAAAGTTAAGTGCTAACTTTTTATTCTGGGTCTGGGAGATCTCAGAGGAAGTGGAGCACTTTATTGGGATGTAATTCCTTTACTGGGACATTCCTCCTATTCCTATAAGGGGAGGGGATCCTGTGACAGCACCTTTTTAGCACACTGGGGGAACTAAGTGTGTATTTTGGGGTCCTCAGTCACTTGGGACAAAGTAATAAGTGATAATTGTTCGAGTCCCTCACTTGGGCTATAACGCTATCTCTATCTCACTGCGGTAACAGGGGTCCTGTGACAGCACATTTTGGCACACCGGGGGATCTGTGTGTATTGTAGATCTAAGTGTGCATTGTGGGGCCTTCAATCACTTGGAACACAGTTATAAGACTCAGGGGACAATTGTTTGAGTCTATCACTTGGGCTATAACGCTACCTTGCTTGCGGTAGCAGAGTTTCTGTGACAGCACATTTTTTAGCTGGGGGAACTATGCGTGGCTGTATACCTAATTGTGTGGTTCAGTTAACTCCCGGCAGCCTCTCTATACATATTAATGGCGACCGGGAGATTCTTTAGCTATACGCCCATGATGTTACCGTTTTTGGGCCGTACCTTCCCCTAGCTTAAAGGACCAGTCAACACATTAGATTTGCATAATCAACAAATGCAAGATAACAAGACAATGCAATAGCACTTAGTCTGAACTTCAAATAAGCAGTAGATTTTTTTATAACAAATTTCAGTTATGTATATTTCCACTCCCCTTGTACCATGTGATAGCAATCAGCCAATCACAAATGCATATACGTATAGTCTGTGAATTCTTGCACATGCTCAGTAGGATCTGGTGACTCAAAAATTGTAAATATAAAAGACTGTGCACATTTTTTTTAATGGAAGTAAATTGGAAAGTTGTTTAAAATTACATGCTGTATCTGAATCATGAAAATTTAATTTAACCTGAGTGTCCCTTTAAGACATAATAAAGTGCAGGGAAATAGTATCTTCACGCCCACGAGGGGCGGAGCTACGTTGTGGCTGTGTTAGATTCCACCTCAATAGACATATCGGAAGGCAGAGCATCTAACACAGTCATTAGAGTTTTTCCCTCTCAATGCGGCAGCCAGCACTGTGAGAAGTACAGCATTTCAGACTTGCTTAGGTCTGTTTATCGTTTATACAATGACATAAACTGTTTAATATGTATCTGTCATTAAACTGAGATAAAGGACTCTTATTGCATTTAAATGGACACCTCCGCAAAATATCTGAGGTGTAAGTAGGTGCTTCTTTATTGGATTGCTACCGCATTCCTGTGTGCAAAAAGAAACCGTTAGTTTACAATTTAAAGGGACAGTAACGTCTTTTATCTGTTCATCTTTATTAACAGAATTTCAGCTATTTTCCTGTTTATTTCATCATTTGTGATTTAGGATGGAACAAGAACACACAAAAATTAAGGAGTTACTTTTTAAAAAATTAAAGCGACAGTAACGTTTTTTTATGTGTCAATTTTTATTAAAAGATTTTACTTTTGTCTGAACCTACTCCTTCTAAGGCCTTTTCTGTTTAGGAGTCTGTTGACAATGGTCAATCTATGCCACAAATTTCTCCTATTGTGTCCCACTAAACTTTATGGCCCACATGCAGTGCCCTGCGCTTCCTTTTCAACTCCACCCGGAGTTAATCTGAATTTCATGCATTATATTTTCTTCCCACGAGGTAGAAAGCATTACTAGAGGGATTATTCTCAATCATTTAGAAAATTGATTGATTCAGTAGTTACTATTTTGCATGGTTCTTCCCTGTTACCCGAAAGAGGAAGATACTTCGGGATTACCTGAGAGAGAATTCGCAAACTCAGATGGAACATTATTTTATTTGATCCTGAGGTTGTTTTTTCTTTCAGTTTTTACCTTGAACACCTCCATTTTTTCCTTATAGGAGGTTTTTTAGCTATCCTGGGCGACTCCAACATTACCGGTGTAAGCGATCCTAGTGAGTCCAGCAAGTTATAAAGAATGGAATCAGCCAGCTGTAGTAGCCTGATGGTTAGCTTAGCTGTCTAGCTAGTGGAAGGTTTGCATTTTGAAATCATCTGCAGCTATTAACCGCATTCCCTATAATTAAAGAGTTGTTTCCCATAGCTGACTCAGCTATGGGGGCTGGGCAATCATTCCCTAGGGTGGAAGGTGTAGTTTCCAGCTTAGATAAGAGATCTGCTATACCCTTAGAGGATAATTGGGTTTTTCAAAGGTCCTATGGACAAAAATTAGAGAGAGGATGTACACCAGGGCTTACAATGGCAACCAGCTGTGTACTTTGCTAACATTACTAGTGCGACGGCATATTGGTTTGATGCGTTGTCTGATACTTTTACGTCAGAAACTCCCCTGGATAAAATCCAGGATAGGATACAAGCTTTCAAATTGGCTAAATCCTTGATTTCAAATTCTTCCCTTCAAGTTATTCAAGTTATCAATATGGGAGCATAGGTTTTAGGTTTCTCTGTTCCAGCTCACTGAGCCTTATGGTTAGAGCCTTGTTATATGGATGTATGCTCTAAGTCTAAGCTTTTAACGATTCATTACAAGGGGAAGATCTTGTTGGAACCTGGCTTGTAAGAGGGTCAATTTATGATGGATCTTGTGGGGGACAGACTTTCCGTCTTCGCTCAGGCTTTGGTTCGAGATGTTCAGAATACCTGGGCAATAGAGAATGGTGTCCCAGGGATTCAAATTGGAGCTTAAGAGTTTTCTTCCCAGAGGTGGTTTTCTGCTTTCAAGATTATTTGCAGATCAGACAAAAGGAGAGGCGTTCTTACACTGTGTAAGTGACATCTCAGACCTGGGAATGATTGATCCAGTTCCAATACAGGTACTGGGTCTGGTTTTTTTTATACCAATCGGTTTGTGGTTCCCAAATAAGAGGGAACCTTCAGACCAATTTTTAGATCTCAAGAGTCTAAACAGATTTTCTTAGGGTACCGTCCTTCAAGATGGCAACTATTCGTTCCATTCTTCTCTTGATCAAAGAGGGTCAATTTATGACAGCAGTGGATTTAAATGACGCGTACATTCATGTGCCATTCACAAGTTGGACAAACACTTCCAATTCATGGCTCTTCTTTTGGTTTTGCCTCAGCTCTTTTTACGAAGGCTCTGGGAGCGCTGTTGGCGGTGCTTCGGTTACGGGGCATTGCAGCGGCGTCCTATCTGGACGATATTCTAGTCCAGGCGCCATCCTTACAGCTAGCAAGATTTCACACGGACTGGCTGTTATCCGTCCCGTGGTCTTACGGGTGGAAGGTATATTTGGAAAAGAGTTCCTTAGTCCCATACACAAAGGTAACTTTCTTGGGAACCATTATGCGTTCCATATCAATTAAGATTTTTCTGACAGAATGTCAGGAAATCAGAGATTATCAATATTTGTTTAGTCATTCAGTCCACTACTCTGCCTTCAGTGGCTCAGGGCATGGAGGTAATCGTGCTGATGGTGGCGGCAATGGACATCATCTCGTTTGCTCGGTTCCATCTCAGACCTCTGCAGTTAAGCATGCTCAGGCAATGGATCGGAGATTATACAGATTTGTCTCCTCGAATACTACTGGAGCAGGAGACAAGGGATTCTCTTTAATGGTGGTTGTCTCTGAAATATCTCTCCCAAGGAACCTGCTTTCGCAGACCATCTTGGCTATTTGTGACAACAGACGCCAGCCTTCTAGGGTGGGGAGCAGTCTGGGGCTCCCTAAGGGCTCAGGGGGTTTGGATTCAGCCAGAGTCCTTTCTTCCTATAAACATTCTGGAGCTGAGAACTATCTACCATGTTCTTCTGGCTTGCCCCAGTTAGCCTCGGTCCAGTTTATCAGGTTCCAGTTGATCAAAATGTCGTCAGTGACTTACATCAATCATCTGGGAGGATCGAGGAGTTCCTTAGCGATGACAGAGGTATCCAAAATAATTCAGTGGGCGGAAGCCCATTCTTGTTGCCTGTTGGCAAGCTACATCCCAGGGGTGGAACATTTGGGAGGCGGATTTCCTGCGCTGGTAGTTCTTTCCTCCAGGGGAGTGGTACTCCATCCGGAAGTGTTTTCCAGCCTTTTCCTCCGTTTGCTTTTCTTTCTCGGGTCATTGCTCGAATCCAGCAGGAAAGGGTTCGGTTATCCTCATAGCACCGACTTTGCCTTGTAGAATTTGGTATGCAGATCTGGTGGACATGTCATCTCTGCCATCTTGGTGACTTCCGTTGAGGAAGGACCTTCTAATTCACGGGACCCTCCTTCACCCAATTCTGGTTTATCTGAAACTGACTGCTTGGAGATTGCACACTTATTATCCAGGCTGAGTTTTTCTGACTCGGTCATTGTGACCATGATTCAGGCTCGAAGACCTGTTATTAGTCAAATTTATCATAAGATATGGCGTAAATATCTCTATTGGTGTGAATCCATGGACTACTCATGGAATAGATAGGATTGCTAGAATTTTGTATTTTCTCCAAAAGGGTTTGGAGGAAGATTTATCGTCAAGTTCCCTAAGGGGTAGAAACCCTGTCTTTCTTTAATTTGTTACAAGAACGTCTGGTAGATGTCCCAGATGTACAATCATTTTGTTGGGCCTTGGTCAGGATTAGGCCTATGTTTATACCAGTTACTCCTCCATGGAGTCTGGATTTGTTTTCAGAGTTCTTCAAGGGGCTCCGTTTGAGCCTATTCTTTCCTTTAGATATTGTATTGTTATCTTGGAAAGTGTTATTTCTTGTTGCTATTTCTTCTGCTCGGAGAGTGTCAGAGCTCTTGGCATTTGAGTATGAGTCTCCTTATCTTATTCCCATTTAGATAAGGTAGTTTTACGTACTAAATTAGGATTTTTTTTCCTAAGGTTGTTTCTGATGGATATTGTCGTTCTTTCTTGTGTCCTAATCCTTTTTCTCAGAAGGAAAGACTTCTGTTCAATTTGGACGTGGTCCGTGCTTTACAGTTTTATCTGCAGGCGACTAAGGACTGTCGTCACTCTTCTTTGTTAGTGGTTTTCTCAGGAAAACGCAAGGGACAGAAAGCTATGGCTGCTTCTCTTTCCTTTTGACTGAAGAGTATCTTACGTTTTGCATACGAGACTTCTAGACAGCAGCCTCCAGAGAGAGTTACGGCTCATTCCATGAGGGCTGTTGCTTCCTCATGGGCGTTCAAAAATGAAGCTTTTGGGAGAAAGGTTCTTCAAGCAGTGGTGCCTTCCGTTTAGGTTTCCTGTCTTGTCCCTCCCGTATCATCTGTGTACTCTAGCTTGGGTATTGGATCCCATTAGTAATTAAGATGATCTGTGGACTCATCGTGTCTTAAAAAAAGAAAAGAAAATTTATGCTTACCTGATAAATTTATTTCTTTTTTGACACAATGAGTCCACGGCCAGCCCTGTTCTTGTAAGACAGGCTGTGGGTTAATGTATACTTCAGAAACCTCTGCACCTTGGCTTTTCCTTTATCTTCCTAACTTCGGTCGAATGACTGGAGTAAGAGGGAAGGGAGGAGCTATTTAACAGCTCTGCTGTGGTGCTCTTTGCCTCCTCCTGCTGACCAGGAGGTGAATATCCCATTAGTAATTAAGATGATCCGTGGACTCATTGTGTCAAAAAAGAAATAAATTTATCAGGTAAGCATAAATTTTCTATTCCCAAGCAGATATCCAAGCAAACATCATATGTCCCTTTGGATTCCTATAAAATACTGTAGGGTAGGAAAGACTGAGCCTGCAGCGAAAACAAATTGTAAGATGGTATAACTGCACATTTATACATGGAGCTAAGCATTGGAAATATGCACTATACGACCAAAACTATGTTGACCCCTCACTATCACACTACATGAGCTTGTTGTTGGACATCCCATTCCAAAACCATTGGCATTAATATGGAGTTGGCCCACCCTTTACCACTACTAGAGACTCAAGTCTTCTTGGAAGGCCTTCCACAAGATTTTGTAGTGTGTGTTTGTGTGTGATTTTGTACCTATTCAGCCAACAGAGCATTTGTGAGGTCAGGTACTGATATTAGACAAGAAGGTTTGGTTTATAATTACTGTTCCAATTGATCCCAAATGTGTTCAGTGGGGTTGAGGTCAGGGCTCTGTGCAGGGTAATTGAGTTCATCCATACCAAACCTGGTCTTCATGCACCTTGCTTTGCGCGCAGGGGCGCGGTCATGCTGGAACAGGAAAGGGCGTTCCTTAAACTATTTAAAAGTTAGAAGCACCCAATTGTCTAATATGTCTGCGTCCTGTACAATTAAGATGACCCTTACTGCAACTAAAGGAACTAGCCCAAATCAAAAGAGCCCAGAGCATTATCCCTCCTCCACCAAACTTTACAGTATACACTGTGCATTCCAGTAGTTCTCCTGGCATCTGCCACACCCAGCTGATTTACATCATTCCCCTTAAAAGGACATTATACACTAGATTTTTCTTTGCATAAATGTTTATTATGCAAAGAAAAATATAGCGTATACAGCTTTTTTTTCTTTTTTTTTTATAAAATGTATAATTTTGCTTATTTTTAAATATCGTGCTGATTTGCAGACTCCTAAGCGAGCCCCAAGGTTTTTGGAGAAAACTGATGTATACCTACACTCCAGCTTTCTCCTGTTTGTGTAAAGAGTCTTTTCATATGCAGAGGAAGGGGGGGGGGGGAGGTTTCTCTTTCATTCCTATGGCATTGTGAGTCCATGACGTAATTCCAATTACTAGTGGGATATTCAACTCCTGGCCAGCAAGAGGAGGCAAAGAGCACCCCAGCAGAACTGTTAAGTGTCAGTTTTCTTACCCATAACCGTAGATGAGTGTCTGAGAAGATTAATCATTTAATGGGTACTTTTCCCTGCAAGCAAGGATTGGGGTCTGGCCCAGTCCATGTCAATCTATTTAGTAAGAGTAATGGTGGCTTTTTAGCAGTTAGAAGAAGTAAAGACCACTTTGCTGCCTTCTAACACAATTGCTACCCCTTTGTAATAAGCCAGAGTTAGTTACTCTGTTCTTTCTTTGTCTACAGGTCCCTGATAGAGAGTGGAGTATCTATCACACCTTTGTAGCTGTCTCTCTGCCTGACAGCATGATCCTCAGGTAAGTTCTTTTGCCTTCTAGATACTGAAGGTTTGCACTTTAAGGGGTTAATTCCTCTATTGGAGTGTTTGGGACTCAGTTATCATCTTATTCAGGGTACAAATAGGGCAGTCTGCAGGCCTATTTGTATGAGTAACTATAGAAGGAGACTAAGGGGTTAATACTTTTCTCCTGTATTGGGATCTCGTATCTCTCAAGTGTGGCTTAAGGTTTTTTTAAGGTGGTTTAATTTCCATCTTTTTATTTTAACACATTTTATGTGCGGGAGCAGTGTAAAGAAGAAGCCTCTTTATTAAAATTGAGTTAAATTAGAGACGCACGCCTTTTTACTGTGGCGCAGTTTCTTTTCTTCTTGCCAGTCACATGATTCTCTGCTCTTCCAGCTGCTATGCTGAGCGGAGCTTTTTCCGTCTGTGTAAATTTTCTCTGACGGCTGTGTACTTGATGATCGGATCGTCTGGGAGGCAGGAAATTCTGACGACTGAGGAGTCCTGATTCAACGCTACTAGTGGCAGCTCCTGGTACGCTTACGGTAGGGCACCTCAGATTGAGGATTAGTGGTGCCTTTATAGGAAGTGAGTGTTTTAGTGACAACTCTGAGAATTTCCTCTGTTGATACAAAAAACAAATTCTCACAGTGACCTACCGTTTTAAATCTATTTTGCATTTTGATTGATAGTGGGATATGTTCAGTTATGAACACAGAACAGGATGCTTACTATGTCTAGAGGCTCAAATTGTCCTGCCCATGCAATTTTGTTCCAGACAAGTTACTCCCTTCTGAGCCACATGTCTCCCCGGATAATGCTGTGCAAGAGATTCCTCAGCTTTCTCCTCATGTGTCCCAGGCCTTATCCGTTTCACATACAGTGCCTTGCAGTTCCTCTCATCCTCCTGGGGGTGTTTATTTGCCAGGATATTTTGCTGCACAGATAACGTCTGCGGTGTCTGCAGCTTTATCTGCTTTTCCTACTTTGGGTAAGTGTAAGAGAAAATCCAATAATATTTCAGCTAGTAAGGTTTCTGAACAAACTAAATCTGCACTGGTCATCCTTTCCCAGGTTTCAGACGAGGACGATACCTCAGTAGCCTCTGAGGGTGAGATCTCAGACTCTGACATTATGGGGGGAAATTCTGCAGAATCTGAAGATGTCAATTTTAGATTTTAACTTGAGCACCTCTGTTTACTTCTAAAGAAGATGTACATTGATCAGTGTCTACAGTGGCAACCTGCTGCAGGTATTGCTACGATGGCAAGTGCAGCATCTTATTGGTGCGATGTCCTGTCTGAGCTGATTTTAGAAGAAACTTCTATAGAGGAGATCCAAGATAGGATCAAGGCTCTTAAACTGGCCAATTCTTTTATTTCTGATGGTGATATGCAAGTGATTAGACTGGGAGCCAAAATGTCCAGCTTCGCTGTTTTAGCTGCAGGGCTTTGTGGCTAAAATCTTGGTCGGCTGATGTAACTTCCAAGTCCAAACAACTATCTTTACCTTATTTATTATAATTATTATTATTATCGGTTATTTGTAGAGTGCCAAAGGGTAAGACTCTCTTTGGTCCTGGTCTGGCAGAGATAATTTCCGAGATTACTGTTGGAAAGGGGTCTTTCCTACCTGAGGACAAGAAGAATAGACCGAAGGGTCTCCAAAATTCTAAGTTTCGTTCCTTTCATAACTTCAAAAGACAGCCGTCTCCCTCCTCTTCTTCCAAGCCGGAACAGTCCAAGATCTCTTGGAGGTCTAGCCAGCCTTGGAATAAGGGAAAGCAAACCAAAAAGCCTTCATCTGATGCTAAATCAGCATGAAGGGTCTGCCCCCAGTCCAGTCTTTTGGATCAAGTGGGGGACAGGCTTTCTTTATTTCAACAAGCTTGGATACGCGATGTCCCAGATCCTTGGGCTGTGGACTTAGTATCTCAAGGTTACAGAATATGATTCAAGACTTGTCCTCCTAGGGGCAAATTCACTCTCAAGATTAGCTGCAGACCAGGTTAAAAAAGAGGCCTTCTTAAATAGCGTAGAGGACCTGTCTTCCCTGGGAGGGATTGTTCCAGTTCCTGTAAGGGAACGAGGTCTAGGATTCTATTCAAATATTTTTGTAGTTCCCAAAATGGAGGGAACCTATCGCGCCATTTTAGATCTAAAATGTCTCAACAAATTCCTCAGAGTTCCGTCCTTCGAAATGGAGACCATTCGTTCCATTCTTCCCTTGGCCCAAGAGGGTCAGTTCATGACAACCATAGACCTGAAGGCTGCGTATCTGCATGTTCCCATTCAGAGGGATCAGCATCAGTTTCTGAGGTTTGCTTTTCTGGACAAGCATTTACAGTTTGTTGCACTTCCGTTTGTCCTTCCACGGCTCCCAGAATATTCACAAAGGTTTTGGGGGCTCTTTTGCCACTGCTCAGATCTCAGGGGATTGCAGTAGTGCTTACCTGGACGACATCTTGGTTCAGGCGTCATCTTTTCAACTAGCAGAATCTCATACAGAGATGTTGTTGTCTTTTCTATGTTCCCATGGGTGGAAAGTGAATCTGGAAAAGAGTTCCCTTGTTCCAGCTACAAGTGTGTGTTTCTTAGGGACAATTATAGATTCCCTGTCCATGAAGAATTTCCTGACAGAGGTCAGAAAATCCAAAATTCTTGCTTCATGCCTTTCTCTCCAGTCTACCTTTCGTCCATCAGTGGCTCAATGCGTGGAGGTAATTGGTCTGATGGTTGCTTCCATGGACATTTCTTTTGCTCGGTTCCATCTGAGACCTCTCCAACTATGCATGCTCAGTCAATGGAACGGAGACCATTCAGATCTGTCTCAGAGGATAGATCTAGATCCCCTAACGAGACTCTAGCTCATGGTGGATTGTGCTGGACCAACTGTCTCTATGGAACATGTTTCCTGAAACCTTCATGGGTGATTGTAACCACGGATGCCAGCCTGGTAGGCTGGGGAGCAGTTTGGGGTTCTTTAAAGGCACAAGGTCTGTGGACTCGGGAGGAGTCTTCTCTTCGCATAAACATCTTGGAGTTGAGAGCAATCTTCAATGCCTTGACAGCCTGGCCTCAATTATCTTTAGCCTGGTTTATCAGATTCCAGTCAGACAATATCACCTCAGTGGCTTACATCAACCACCAGGGGGGAACCCAGGGTTCCCTAGCTATGAAGGAGGTGACTCGCATTCTGCAGTGGGCGGAAGCTCACGATTGTCTCCTATCCACATTCCAGAGGTGGACAACTTGGAGGCGGATTTTCTGTGCAGACAATCCTTTCATCCCGGGGAGTGGGCTCTCAATCCGGATGTGTTTTCAATGATAACTCTCAGGTGGGGGGTTCCGGAGTTGGATCTAATGGCATCTCGTCAAAATGCCAAGCTTCCAAGGTATGGTTCAAGGTCAAGAGATCCTCAGGCCGTTCTGGCGGTTCGTTGGATCTTCTTTCTGGCGTACCTGTTTCCTCTGTTTGCTCTGCTTCCACAAGTCATTGCTTGTATCAAACAGGAGAGAGCATCCATGATTCTAATAGCTCCTGCGTTGCCTCGCAATATCTGGTTTGCCGATCTGGTAACGATGTCATCTTATCCACCTTGGAAGTTATCTCTGAGGAAGGACCTTCTACTTTGTGGTCCCTTCCTCCAACCAAATCTAGATTCTCTGAAACTGCTTGGAGATTGAACGCCTAGTCTTGGCTAGATGTGGCTCCTCTGAGACGGTCATTGATACCATGCTTCAGGCGCGTAAACCTGTTACTTGTAAGATTTACTATAAGGTGTGGAGCAAATACCTATATTACTGTGAATCGAAGGGTTTCTCTTGGAGCAGGGTAAGGATACCCAGAATTTTGTCCTTTCTTCAGGAGGGCCTGGAGAAAGGTTTGTCAGTCAGTACTCTTTAGTGTCATATTTCTGCTCTATCTATTCTTTTGCACAAATGTCTGGTGGATCTGCCAGATGTCCAATCATTTGTTCAGGCCTTGGTCAGAATCAGGCCTGTTTAAACCTGTTCCTCCTCCTTGGAGTCTAAACCTTGTTCTTAAAGTTTTGCAGCAAGCTCTGATGCATTCTGTTGATATTAAGTTGTTATCTTGGAAGGTTTTGTTTCTTCTTGCTATTTCTTCTGTTCGCAAAGTTTCTGAGCTCTTGGTTCTACAGTTTGATTCCCCTTACCTTATTTTTCATGCGGATAAGGCGGTCCTTCACACTAAGGTAGTGTTGGATCGCAATATAAATCAGGAAATCATTGTTCCTTCTTTTTGCTTCAATCCAACTTCCCAGAAGGAACGTCTTCTAAATGTTGTGAGTGCTCTAAAATGTTATCTTCAAGCAACTAAGGATTTTCGGCAATCCTCTGCCCTGTTGGTTGTTTTCTCTGGCAAGGGTCAGAAGGCCACTTCCCTTTCTCTCTGGTTGAGAAGTGTTATCAGTTTGGCTTATGAGACAGCTGGACAGCAGCCTCCTGGTAGAATTACGGCTCATTCCATTAGGGTTTGATTCTTCTTCCTGGGTTTTAAAAAATGAAGCTTCTGTGGAGCAAATTTGCATGACGGCAACATGGTCCTCTTTGCATACCTTTTCAAAATTCTACAAATTTGATACATTTGCCTCGGCTGAGGCTTCTTTTGGGAGAAAAGTTCTTCAAGGGGTGGTGCCTTCTGTTTAGGTCTGCCTATCTTGTTCTCGCTCCCTTTTCATTCTGTGTCCTCTAGCTTGGGTATTGGTTCCCACTAGTAATTGGAATGACGTCATGGACTCTCCATGCCATAGGAAAGAAAACAAAATATATGCTTACCTGATACATTTCTTTCTTTCTGGGCATGGAGAGTCCACAACCCCACCCTTATTTTTATAAAAACGACAGTATTTTTGTGTAAACCTCAGGCACCTCTATACCCTTGTGTTATCTTTTTTTTCCATGTCACTTCGGCCGAATGACTGAGGATATAGGTAAGGGAAGTGACACTTAACAGCTCTGCTGGGGTGCTCTGCCGCCTCCTGCTGGCCAGGAGTTGAATATCCCACTAGTTATTGGAATGATGTTGTGGACTCTCCATGCCCGGAAAGAAAGACATTTATCAGGTAAGCATAAATTTAGTTTTTTGCTATAGAACCACTTGCAGTGGGTGTTCCAGCTAACCTTTTTAACAGTGCTAAACTGGGAGCTTCTAGTAAGTTTTTAAACAGTTTTATACTGGCTTTTTAGATCGGTATCTGTGCATATTATTCTTTATAGTAGTGTCTATTATATGCAGTTATATGAAAATTGGTGTATACTGTCCCCTTAAGCTTTGCATTGCACATGTTGATAAGAGGCTTGTGTACAGCTGCTAGGCCACAGATTCTGATTTCATGAAGCTCCCGAACACACAGCTCTTGTTGCTTCCAGAGGCAGTTTGGAACTCTTTAGTGAGTGATGCTAACAATAGGGATTTTTAACCCCTTAACGACCAAGGACGTACAAGGTACGTCCTACAAAAACCGGTCATTAACTACCAAGGACGTACCTTGTATGTCCTCAGGGGTTTTAAGCGCTGGAAGCAATCGTGATTACTTCCAGCCGCTTTCAGGGTATTGCAGAGATGCCTCGATATTGAGACATTGTGCAATACCCTTTGCTAAGCAAAGAGTGACCCTCTCTGCTTCGGCCAGCGATAGTGCCAATCGTTGGTGGCGTGGGAGGGATAGGAACGAGGCAGGTGGGAGGGTGTGTAAGAGGGGCAGGAGCAGGTGGGAGGGGTCTGGTGGGACCGCTTACAGTACGGAAAAAGTGGGACGGAGGGAGAGGGGGATAATAGTTTAGTGAAATGATGTGGGAGGGAGTAGGGTGGTAGGGGAATAAGGGTGGGCAGCTACACTACGGAAAAAAAATATTTTTTTATATATAAAAAAAATAAAAAAATATAGCAAAATGGGTACTGGCAGACAGCTGCCAGTACCTAACATGGTGTTTAATAGGTTGAGGGGGGAGGGTTAGATAGCTTTTTTTTTGGGGGGGGGGATCAGGGAAGTAAGGAGGGATACTACCCTGCAATAAATATATATATATATATATATATATATATATATATATATATATATATATAGTACCAAAAAGAGGCACTCGCTGGGTCTTAATTTCAATTTCAATTTAATATAGTAAATTTTTAATTTTTTTTTATTTTTATACTGGCAGACTTTTTGCCAGTACTTAAATGGACATTAAACCAAAAAAAAATCTTTCATGATTCAGATAGAAAAAATTATTTTAAACAACATTCCAATTTACTTCTATTATCTAATTTGCTTCATTCTTTTTATATAATTTTCTGAAAATCATATCTAGATAGGCTCAGTAGCTGCTGATTGGTGGCTGTACATAGATGCTTCGTGTGATTCGCTCGCCCATGTGCATTGCTATTTCTTCAACCAAGTATATCTAAAGAATAAAGCAAATTAGATAATAGAAGTAAATTGGAATGTTGTTTAAAACTGTATTCTCCATCTGGATAATGAAAGACATTTTTTGGGTTTAATGCCCCTTTAAGATGGGGGTGACCTTTGTGGTGGGGAGGGAAGAGAGCCGTTTGAGAGGGGTCAGTGAGGGATTAGGGGGTGTGATGTGTTAGGTGGGAAGCTGATCTCTACACTATAGCTGACCCTACAAGCTACCTAATTAACCCCTTCACTGCTGGGCGCATCGGCATTTAGCGGCCTTCTAATTACCAAAAAGCAATTCCAAAGCCATTTATGTCTGTTATTTCTGAACAAAGGGGATCCCAGAGAATCATTTACAACAATTTGTGCCATAATTGCACAAGCTGTTTGTAAATAATTTGTGAGAAACATAAAGTTTGTGAAAAAGTGAACGATTTTTTTATTTGATCGCATTTGGTGGTGAAATGGTGGCATGAAATATACCAAAATGGGCCTAGATCAAAACTTTTTGTTGTCTGCTAAAAAAAAAATATACATGTGAAGAGTTATTAAGGGATTCCTGACAGATATCAGTGTTACAATGTAAGTATCGCTAATTTGGGAAGTAAAAAAAATGGTTTGGAAATAGCAAAGTGCTACTTGTACTTATTGCCCTTTAACTTGTAACAAAACAAAGAACATGTAAACATGGGTATTTAGAAACAATTTAGCATGGGTGTTTTTTTGGTGGTTGTAGATGTGTAACAGATTTTGGGGGTCAAAGTTAGAAAATTGTGTTAATTTTTTTCATCTCATATTATAATTTTTATATGATATGATGAAAATAATGGTATCTTTAGAAAGTCCATTAAATGGCGAGAATAAACGGTATATATCCTTTTGGGGGAAAATTATCCTATGTCAAACTATTAACACTAGCTGACCCTGACAGCAGATATTTAATATTAAAACTGAAAATTGCGAATTCAATATATACTATCTGTAACCTCTATGCTCCCAATATATAATTGATCATGGTTTCTGGGACTCCCTCCAGGCTAAAATCCTACAGGTAGCACGTGATCTTAGCGGGAGAATTTAATATGTCCCCTCTACCCCTTAGACAGGCTCAGACGTGGTGCATCTCAAAAGAAAACCAAAAAAGATCACTTAGAAACAAAACTATTTAACTCTATCTTCCAAAATCTTGCAGTCAGAGATATATGGAGGGCACAGAACCTGTACATTGAGAATTATACCTGTTATTCAAAAATATCTAAATTATTGTCAAGAATTGATCTCATGTTAATAAATTATAGTCTCTATCATACTGGTGCTAAAGCGTCTATTTCAGAAATCTGCATCTCGGATCACGCCCCCATAATGCTTGATATCCCAAATCAGAATGTTTGCCCACAAGGGTTACGTTTTTATCTTAGCAAAAACTCAAAATTTAGAAGTTGGTTAAAAGACAAATTGGAGGAATTTTTCCAACGTAATAGTGGCTCAGTACCTAGTCTTTCGATCATTTGGGAGATGGCGAAAGCAGTACTAAGAAGAGATATTATTGCTTATATGGCAAAAATTAAATGAGACTCTCGATCAAGGGAGAGACAGGTAATAGCCGCAGTAGTTAACGAGTATAATAGATACTTATGTTCTCCTTCTGAGGAAAATTGGAAAAGATACATCAGCGTAAAGGGAGAACGAGATACCTTTTTAACCTCCTATACAGTACATGCGGATTTAAAATACTAAGCCAGACTATATTAATACGGCAATAATTCAGGCAAACTATTATCTAAGCTGGTGAAAAATTCCAGACAATCTTCGACAATTGAATCTTTACAGGTTAAGAAGCTACTCACTACACCCGAGGAAATTTCTGAATCTTTCTATCAGTATTATAAAACAATTTATTCCTCCTTTTCTTCGGATATGGTAGCACGCGAGAGATTCTGGGAAAACACTCCTATTACAAGATGTAGCTCTGAGTTTAACCTTACTCTAAACTCCCCAATAGTTGGAAGTAATTCAAGCTATTCAAGCGCTAAAATGGGAGAAAGCTCCAGGTCCGGACGCATTACCAAATTAATTTTATAAGAATTTTGGAGTCATCAATTACTCCTCACTTGACTAAACTCTTTAATTATTTTTACAGCGAGAATGCCCAAATTCCTGCCAACTTTGTAGCATTGCATACAATTCTTATACTCAAGCCAGGCAAAGATCCGTGCAACAGAGACTCTTATAGGCCCATTGCTCTCCTAAATACTGACTACAATATATTCACTTCTATTTTGGCCAAGAGACTGCCAGAGGGGCTTTCAGAGATCATCCACAGAGATCAAGTGGGGTTTCTTCTTAATAGCAGCTCATCATCTAAAATTAGACAACTTCTTCTGCTCATTGATTATTTTAAAAATACAGAGGGAAGTTTCTTGAAAGATTATCCGGACGCAGCAGTATTAGCGATTGACGCTACTGGACACATTAGATCGGTTTTGGCTTAGGAATAACTTTCTCAATCTAGTCAAAAATATCTGCATTCAATCTTCTACTAGTCTATTCATACACGGGTGGGAGTCAAATAAAATTAGTTTAGAAAAAGGTACTCGGCAAGGTTGCCCGCTCTCGCCGCTACTGTTTGATCTGGCAATTGAACCTTTAGCCGCTAAAATCAGACAACAGATTGAAGGCATTAAAATTTATTAAAAGGAGGTGAAGATGGCCCTATATGCAGATGACTTATTGATATATATGTCTAACACCTCCAATATTCCAAAGCTTTTGGACATAATCTAACTATTTGGCCAATTTTCAAGGTACAAAGTGAATAAATTGAAATCTGAGCTGCTATGGCTAAGAAAAACTGAGAACTCTTGCATAGATAACCCTTTCAAGACAGTCTCTAGCTTTTTTAGATATATAGGGATTACTGTGTCGGCTAACCCACAAGACTGGTATGCCTTGAACATCTCTCCAATTCTTCTTCAAGCCATTACTTATATGAGAAATTGGCAGAACCTTCCTCTTTCGATATCAGGACGTATTGCTCTTTTTAAAATTGTGATCTTACCTAAAATTTGTTATATACTACAAAATCTCCCCATTTTGCTGAAATCTTATGATATCAAAAAATTTAACATCGCACTTCGTTGTTTTATTTGTCAAAAAAACCTAGAATATCTCTTCAGAAACTGGATCTTCCTAAAGCAATTTGCTGGCCTGGCTCTTCCTGACTTATATCTCTATAATCTAGTCTTTCTTGGACGTATTGCAGTTGACTGGGTTGCGGAGTCAGACCACTTTACAGATATTGGGCTAGAGTCCAATATGATATACCCATTTTCACCAGCCTCTTTGCTTCACGTGTCCCTTCATTCAATCCCTAAGCAAGCGAAAGTACTCAAAACAATATACACGATAATTCAGGCATGGAGCAAGATTGGAGCACGAGCTGAAGTAAATATCAATATACCTAGATTTCAAACCTTTCTAGGAAACCCAGAATATCAAGAGGGAACACAATCTGTATTACTGCAGAGCTGGCATAGGCAAGGGCTTTACTTGGTATCACAGCTCTTTAACTCAGAGACAGGAACTATCAAATCCTTTGAAGAGCTGAAACATGAGTTTGATCTTAACAACCATGATTTTTTTGCATACTTGCAAGCTAAACACTATGCTACACAGCTAGTCGGCAAATTTGCCTGGAGATGGTCTTGGGGAAAACTTGATAACTGGCCAGTTTTGACTAAAGCAGGTTATTTCTCTATTTCCCCTTGGTACTCTTACCTCGTTTCATATAAGGGAGGATCTAACTTAGGGAACTTAGCCCAAAAATGGACAAACCTTATCTCCATTAGCATTGATCAAGAGTTACATGTGGCGCGCTCCCTATTTTTGCTTTTTGACGCTACTATAGCCGAGACTTGGAGAGAGTCCCACATAAAACTAATATATCAAACTTATTATACTCCAGATAGAGGTTACAGATGGTACAATATAAACTTTAATAAGTGCCCAAAATGCAGTTTACCAGCTGCAGACATATTACACATGATTTGGGCTTGCCCCAAACTAAAGCAATTCTGGAGCAAATTAGAATTCTGGCTACTTAAGGTGATGAAAGTAAACTCCCCTTAAGCTTACGATGTTAGATATCATCTTTTTGACAAGCAATAACTTGGCTTTCAAAGACTCTTCTCTAAGATAGTAAATTTAGTTATTCTTGCAGCCAGGAACTTGATCTTTAAGAAGTGGAAGAGCAAATTTCTACCCTCAATTTTGGAAGTAAAGAACTATCTCAAAAAGAATACTTAGTAGAACAATTAGCTACAGATCTGAAATATCTTTCTTTAATAAATGGGCTAAATTCATCAAAATATTTTCACCTAGTGAAATCGATTACTTGATTTCTCCATTTCTGTCTACATCGACTTGTGTGAAATTAACACTTTGTAGTTTTTTCAATGTATTGTTTTTTTAATGTAAATTTCACCACTATTCTGGTTGCATTGTTGGTACAAAATAAAATATTTTAAAAAAAAAAATGACTTGCCCTATCTGAATCATGAAAGTTAATTTTGACTCCCTTTAAGTATGACTTATTGTATTGCAAATGTTTTGTTTATGGGATTTCGTGGCTATGTGCACCTGTTAGCAATGGGCATGGTGGTAACACCTGAATTTAATAATTATTAGAGGTGTCCATTAGCACTTATACATATATGATTAAGGCCTGAAACGCGTCAGTTTAGAATGCCTTTAACTGCTTGTGGTTAATACACAATATAACTTCTTACCACACTTCTGGAGTATAGACCTTTTTCTATGCTCACATACTTTTGGGTATATTCTCTGTTTTTAATATGGTGTTGATTTTTTTTTTAAAGTGTTAATGATTATTGTTATTATTGTTTATTTGTATAGCTCCACAAAATTCCCTATTGCTGGGAACAGAGTTGGGTTATACAATGACACAGATTTGTGGTAAGATAAAAATATAATATAGACTATACAAAACTAGTACAGGAGGAGGAAGACCATGCGCTGAAGGGCTTACGGTCTACAGGTTTACATTTGCATTCTCCCACTTGCAGTATTCAATAAATGTAATTGAGAAGCTAAATATTTCTTTCATTGTCTTGCTGGGATACGCCGCCTCTTGGCGTAGGTAGGAACGTTCCCAGAAATCCTGTGAGTGTTGTTTCCTGATTGATATAAGGAGGAGTAAATTGGGTCTAAGTTTAGGTGGCAGGTTTTGTTTTGTACGAGGAAAGGAAATTGTGTTTCCCACCCCCAGAACAGTGAACTTGCTAATGTAAGAGTCCAACCACCACTGACCTTAGTGCAGGCTTCCTACTGCGTGTACTCATCATGCTGGTCCAGTATTTGATTCATAAAATCTGCTGGTGCTAACTAATCTCTCACAAGGCTTAATTGCTTTCTCCTTTACGAGATGATGTTGATACCAATTACATTACTGTCTGTGTTGCTTTTTGGCTCTGCAAACAGTTCATGGCTTGACATTCTGCCAGGCTCATACTGCTTTTAAATGGGCATTAAACACTATAAATAAATGCTAGATAGAATGATGCATTTAAAGAAAAGATTAGTCTGAGCATAACATCTAGACATATTTTTTAGTTTCATTCACTGTTTAAATAATGACAAAATAAGTGTTAGTTTTAGTGTCTATAAAATAATGGGAGCTGCCATGTTGTAACTTAAAGGGACAGTCTAGGCCAAAATAAACATTCATGATTCAGATAGAGCATGTCATTTCTTTCATGTAATTAGCAAGAGTCCATGAGCTAGTGACGTATGACGTATGGGATATACATTCCTACCAGGAGGGGCAAAGTTTCCCAAACCTTAAAATGCCTATAAATACACCCCTCACCACACCCACAATTCAGTTTTACAAACTTTGCCTCCTATGGAGGTGGTGAAGTAAGTTTGTGCTAGATTCTACGTTGATATGCGCTCCGCAGCAAGTTGGGGCCCGGTTTTCCTCTCAGCGTGCAGTGAATGTCAGAGGGATGTGAGGAGAGTATTGCCTATTTGAATTCAATGATCTCCTTCTACGGGGTCTATTTCATAGGTTCTCTGTTATCGGTCGTGGAGATTCATCTCTTACCTCCCTTTTCAGATCGACGATATACTCTTATATATATACCATTACCTCTGCTGATTTTCGTTTCAGTACTGGTTTGGCTTTCTACAAACATGTAGATGAGTGTCCTGGGGTAAGTAAGTCTTATTTTCTGTGACACTCTAAAGCTATGGTTGGGCACTTTTTTATAAAGTTCTAAATATATGTATTCAAACATTTATTTGCCTTGACTCAGGATGTTCAACATTCCTTTTTTTCAGACAGTCAGTTTCATATTTGGGATAATGCATTTGAATCAATCATTTTTTTCTTACCTTAAAAAATTTGACTTTTTCCCTGTGGGCTGTTAGGCTCGCGGGGGCTGAAAATGCTTCATTTTATTACGTCATTCTTGGCGCGGACTTTTTTGGTGCAAAAAATCTTTTCTGTTTCCGGCGTCATACGTGTCGCCGGAAGTTGCGTCATTTTTTTGACGTTCTTTTGCGCCAAAAATGTCGGCGTTCCGGATGTGGCGTCATTTTTGGCGCCAAAAGTATTTAGGCGCCAAATAATGTGGGCGTCTTATTTGGCGCTAAAAAAATATGGGCGTCGCTTTTGTCTCCACATTATTTAAGTCTCTTTATTTATTGCTTCTGGTTGCTAGAAGCTTGTTCACTGGCATTTTTTTCCCATTCCTGAAACTGTCATTTAAGGAATTTGATCAATTTTGCTTTATATGTTGTTTTTTCTATTACATATTGCAAGATGTTCCACATTGCAACTGAGTCAGAAGATACTTCAGGAAAATCACTGCCCGGTGCTGGAGCTACCAAGCTAAGTGTATCTGCTATAAATTTTTGGTATCTGTTTCTCCAGCTATTGTTTGTATTGCATGTCATGACAAACTTATTAATGCAGATAAAATTTCCTTTAGTACTGTTACATTACCTGTTGCTGTTCCGTCAACATCTAATTTTCAGAGTGTTCCTGATAACATAAGAGATTTTATTTTTTAAATCCATTAAGAAGGCTATGTCTGTTATTTCTCCTTCTAGTTTACATAAAAGTCTTTTAAAACTTCTCTTTTTTCAGATGAATTTTTAAATGAACATCATCATTCTGATACTGATAAATGGTTCTTCTGGTTCAGAGGTTTCTGTCTCAGAGGTTGATGCTGATAAATCTTTGTATTTGTTCAAGATGGAATTTATTCTTTTTTTATTTAAAGAAGTATTAATTGCATTAGAAATAGAGGATTCTGGTCCTCTTGATACTAAATCTAAACGTTTAAATAAGGTTGTTTTTTTTTAAATCTCCTGTAGCTATTCCAGAAGTGTTTAATCTCCCTGATGCTATTTTTGAAGTAATTTCCAGGGAATGGAATAATTTGGGTAATTCTTTTACTCCTTCTAAACGTTTAAGCAATTATATCCTGTGCCATCTGACAGATTAGAGTTTTTTGGGACAAAATCCCTAAGGTTATGGGGCTGTCTCTACTCCTGCTAAATGTACTACTATTCCTACGGCAGATAGTACTTCATTTAAGGATCCTTTAGATAGGAAAATTGAATCCTTTCTAAGAAAAGCTTACTTATGTTCAGGTAATCTTCTTAGACCTGCTATATTTTTAGCGGATGTTGCTGCAGCTTCAACTTTTTGGTTAGAAGCTTTAGCGCAACAAGTAACAGATCATAATTTTATAGCATTATTATTATTCTATAACATGCTAATAATTTTATTGGTGATACCATCTTTTGATATCATTAGAGTTGATGTCAGGTATATGTCTCTAGCTATTTTAGCTAGAAAAGCTTTATGGATTAAGCTTGGAATGCTGATATGTCTTCTAAGTCAACTTTGCTTTCCCTTTCTTTCCAGGGTAATCAATTATTATCTCAACGGTTTCTGGAAGGAAGGGAACTTTTTTACCAAAGGATAAAAAATCTAAGGTAAATTTAGGTCTAATAATCATTTCTTTCATGTAATTAACAAGAGTCCATGAGCTAGTGACGTATGGGATATACATTCCTACCAGGAGGGGCAAAGTTTCCCAAACCTTAAAATGCCTATAAATACACCCCTCACCACACCCACAAATCAGTTTTACAAACTTTGCCTCCAAGGGAGGTGGTGAAGTAAGTTTGTGCTAGATTCTACGTTGATATGCGCTCCGCAGCAAGTTGGAGTCCGGTTTTCCTCTCAGCGTGCAGTGAATGTCAGAGGGATGTGAGGAGAGTATTGCCTATTGAATGCAGTGATCTCCTTCTACGGGGTCTATTTCATAAGGTTCTCTGTTATCGGTCGTAGAGATTCATCTCTTACCTCCCTTTTCAGATCGACGATATACTCTTATATTTACCATTTCCTCTACTGATTCTCGTTTCAGTACTGGTTTGGCTTTCTACAAACATGTAGATGAGTGTCCTGGGGTAAGTAAGTCTTATTTTCTGTGACACTCTAAGCTATGGTTGGGCACTTTATTTATAAAGTTCTAAATATATGTATTCAAACATTTATTTGCCTTGACTCAGAATGTTCAACTTTCCTTATTTCCAGACAGTCAGTTTCATATTTGGGATTATGCTTTAATTATCTTATTTTTCTTACCTCAAAAATTTGACTTTTTTCCCTGTGGGCTGTTAGGCTCGCGGGGGCTGAAAATGCTTCATTTTATTGCGTCATTCTTGGCGCGGACTTTTTTGGCGCAAAAATTCATTTCCGTTTCCGGCGTCATACGTGTCGCCGGAAGTTGCGTCATTTTTTTTACGTTATTTTGCGCCAAAGATGTCGGCGTTCCGGATGTGGCGTCATTTTTGGCGCCAAAAGCATTTAGGCGCCAAATAATGTGGGCGTCTTATTTGGCGCCAAAAAATATGGGCGTCGCTTTTGTCTCCACATTATTTCAGTCTCATTTTTCATTTGCTTCTGGTTGCTAGAAGCTTGATGTTTGGCATTTTTTTCCCATTCCTGAAACTGTCTTATAAGGAATTTGATCTATTTTGCTTTATATGTTGTTTTTTCTCTTACATATTGCAAGATGTCTCACGTTGCATCTGAGCCAGAAGATACTACAGGAAAACCTCTGCCTGCTGGATCTACCAAAGCTAAGTGTATCTGCTGTAAACTTTTGGTAGCTATTCCTCCAGCTGTTGTTTGTATTAAATGTCATGACAAACTTGTTAATGCAGATAATATTTCCTTTAGTGATGTACCATTGCCTGTTGCAGTTCCCTCAACATCTAAGGTGCAGAATGTTCCTGATAACATAAGAGATTTTGTTTCTGAATCCATAAAGAAGGCTTTGTCTGTTATTTCTCCTTCTAGTAAACGTAAAAAGTCTTTTAAATCTTCTCTCTCTACAGATGAATTTTTAAATGAACACCATCATTCTGATTCTTTGGACTCTTCTGGTTCAGAGGATTCTGTCTCAGAGATTGATGCTGATAAATCTTCATATTTATTTAAGATGGAATTTATTCGCTCTTTACTTAAAGAAGTACTAATTGCTTTAGAAATAGAGGATTCTAGTCCTCTTGATACTAATTCTATACGTTTGGATAAGGTTTTTAAAGCTCCTGCGGTTATTCCAGAAGTCTTTCCTGTTCCTAATGCTATTTCTGCAGTAATTGCTAAGGAATGGGATAGATTGGGTAATTCATTTACTCCTTCTAAACGTTTTAAGCAATTATATCCTGTTCCGCCTGACAGATTAGAATTTTGGGACAAAATCCCTAAAGTTGATGGGGCTATTTCTACCCTTGCTAAACGTACTACCATTCCTACATCAGATGGTACCTCGTTTAAGGATCCTTTAGATAGAAAAATTGAATCTTTTCTAAGAAAAGCTTATCTATGTTCAGGTAATCTTCTTAGACCTGCTATATCATTGGCTGATGTTGCTGCAGCTTCAACTTTTTGGTTGGAAACTCTAGCGCAACAAGTAACAAATCGTGATTCTCATGATATTATTATTCTTCTTCAGCATGCTAATAATTTCATCTGTGATGCCATTTTTGATATTATTAGAGTTGATGTTAGATTTATGTCTCTGGCTATCTTAGCCAGAAGAGCTTTATGGCTTAAGACTTGGAATGCTGATATGGCTTCTAAATCAACTCTACTTTCCATTTCTTTCCAGGGAAACAAATTATTTGGTTCTCAGTTGGATTCTATTATTTCAACTGTTACTGGTGGGAAAGGAACTTTTTTACCACAGGATAAAAAGTCTAAAGGTAAAAACAGGGCTAACAATCGTTTTCGTTCCTTTCGTTTCAACAAAGAACAAAAGCCTGATCCTTCGTCCTCAGGAGCAGTTTCAGTTTGGAAACCATCTCCAGTCTGGAATAAATCCAAGCCTGCTAGAAAGGCAAAGCCTGCTTCTAAGTTCACATGAAGGTACGGCCCTCATTCCA
The DNA here is from genome assembly GCF_027579735.1 of Bombina bombina. Taxonomy (NCBI): domain Eukaryota; kingdom Metazoa; phylum Chordata; class Amphibia; order Anura; family Bombinatoridae; genus Bombina; species Bombina bombina. Next base: position 1,231,904,039 of record NC_069501.1, on the reverse strand, counting down.
GTTCAGCTGGTAGGGGGCAGGTTACGTTTTTTCAAAGAAATTTGGATCAGTTCTGTTCACAATCTTTGGATTCAGAACATTGTTTCAGAAGGGTACAGAATTGGTTTCAAGATGAGACCTCCTGCAAAGAGATTTTTTCTTTCCCATGTCCCAGTAAATCCAGTGAAAGCTCAAGCATTTCTGAATTGTGTTTCAGATCTAGAGTTGGCTGGAGTAATTATGCCAGTTCCAGTTCCGGAACAGGGGATGGGGTTTTATTCAAATCTCTTCATTGTACCAAAGAAGGAGAATTCCTTCAGACCAGTTCTGGATCTAAAATTATTGAATCGTTATGTAAGGATACCAACGTTCAAGATGGTAACTGTAAGGACTATATTGCCTTTTGTTCAGCAAGGGAATTATATGTCCACAATAGATTTACAGGATGCATATCTGCATATTCCGATTCATCCAGATCATTATCAGTTCCTGAGATTCTCTTTTCTAGACAAGCATTACCAATTTGTGGCTCTACCGTTTGGCCTTGCTACAGCTCCAAGAATTTTCACAAAGATTCTCGGTGCCCTTCTGTCTGTAATCAGAGAACAGGGTATTGTGGTATTTCCTTATTTGGACGATATCTTGGTACTTGCTCCGTCTTTACATTTAGCAGAGTCTCATACGAATCGACTTGTGTTGTTTCTTCAAGATCATGGTTGGAGGATCAATTTACCAAAAAGTTCTTTGATTCCTCAAACAAGGGTAACCTTTCTGGGTTTCCAGATAGATTCAGTGTCCATGACTTTGTCTTTAACAGACAAGAGACGTCTAAAATTGATTACAGCCTGTCGAAACCTTCAGTCTCAATCATTCCCTTCGGTAGCCTTATGCATGGAAATTCTAGGTCTTATGACTGCTGCATCGGACGCGATCCCCTTTGCTCGTTTTCACATGCGACCTCTTCAGCTCTGTATGCTGAACCAATGGTGCAGGGATTACACGAAGATATATCAATTAATATCTTTAAAACCGATTGTTCGGCACTCTCTAACGTGGTGGACAGATCACCATCGTTTAATTCAGGGGGCTTCTTTTGTTCTTCCGACCTGGACTGTAATTTCAACAGATGCAAGTCTCACAGGTTGGGGAGCTGTGTGGGGATCTCTGACGGCACAAGGAGTTTGGGAATCTCAGGAGGTGAGATTACCGATCAATATCTTGGAACTCCGTGCAGTTTTCAGAGCTCTTCAGTTTTGGCCTCTTCTGAAGAGAGAATCGTTCATTTGTTTTCAGACAGACAATGTCACAACTGTGGCATACATCAATCATCAAGGAGGGACTCACAGTCCTCTGGCTATGAAAGAAGTATCTCGAATTTTGGTTTGGGCGGAATCCAGCTCCTGTCTAATCTCTGCGGTTCATATCCCAGGTGTAGACAATTGGGAAGCGGATTATCTCAGTCGCCAAACGTTGCATCCGGGCGAATGGTCTCTTCACCCAGAGGTATTTCTTCAGATTGTTCAAATGTGGGGGCCCCCAGAGATAGATCTGATGGCCTCTCATCTAAACAAGAAACTTCCCAGGTATCTGTCCAGATCCCGGGATCCTCAGGCGGAGGCAGTGGATGCATTATCACTTCCTTGGAAGTATCATCCTGCCTATATCTTTCCGCCTCTAGTTCTTCTTCCAAGAGTAATCTCCAAGATTCTGAGGGAATGCTCGTTTGTTCTGCTAATAGCTCCGGCATGGCCTCACAGGTTTTGGTATGCGGATCTTGTCCGGATGGCATCTTGCCAACCATGGACTCTTCCGTTAAGACCAGACCTTCTGTCTCAAGGTCCTTTTTTCCATCCGGATCTGAAATCCTTAAATTTAAAGGTATGGAGATTGAACGCTTGATTCTTGGTCATAGAGGTTTCTCTGACTCCGTGATTAATACTATGTTACAGGCTCGTAAATCTGTATCTCGAGAGATATATTATAGAGTCTGGAAGACTTATATTTCTTGGTGTCTTTCTCATCATTTTTCTTGGCATTCTTTTAGAATACCGAGAATTTTACAGTTTCTTCAGGATGGTTTAGATAAGGGTTTGTCCGCGAGTTCTTTGAAAGGACAAATCTCCGCTCTTTCTGTTCTTTTTCACAGAAAGATTGCTATTCTTCCTGATATTCATTGTTTTGTACAAGCTTTGGTTCGTATAAAACCTGTCATTAAGTCAATTTCTCCTCCATGGAGTTTGAATTTGGTTTTGGGAGCTCTTCAAGCTCCTCCGTTTGAACCTATGCATTCATTGGACATTAAATTACTTTCTTGGAAAGTTTTGTTCCTTTTGGCCATCTCTTCTGCTAGAAGAGTTTCTGAATTATCTGCTCTTTCGTGTGAGTCTCCTTTTCTGATTTTTCATCAGGATAAGGCGGTGTTGCGAACTTCTTTTGAATTTTTACCTAAAGTTGTGAATTCCAACAACATTAGTAGAGAAATTGTGGTTCCTTCATTATGTCCTAATCCTAAGAATTCTAAGGAGAAATCATTGCATTCTTTGGATGTTGTTAGAGCTTTGAAATATTATGTTGAAGCTACGAAATCTTTCCGTAAGACTTCTAGTCTATTTGTTATCTTTTCCGGTTCTAGGAAAGGCCAGAAAGCTTCTGCCATTTCTTTGGCATTTTGGTTGAAATCTTTAATTCATCTTGCCTATGTTGAGTCGGGTAAAATTCCGCCTCAAAGAATTACAGCTCATTCTACTAGGTCAGTTTCTACTTCCTGGGCGTTTAGGAATGAAGCTTCGGTTGACCAGATCTGCAAAGCAGCAACTTGGTCCTCTTTGCATACTTTTACTAAATTCTACCATTTTGATGTATTTTCTTCTTCTGAAGCAGTTTTTGGTAGAAAAGTTCTTCAGGCAGCGGTTTCAGTTTGAATCTTCTGTTTATGTTTTTTGTTAAACTTTATTTTGGGTGTGGATTATTTTCAGCAGGAATTGGCTGTCTTTATTTTATCCCTCCCTCTCTAGTGACTCTTGTGTGGAAAGATCCACATCTTGGGTAGTCATTATCCCATACGTCACTAGCTCATGGACTCTTGTTAATTACATGAAAGAAAACATAATTTATGTAAGAACTTACCTGATAAATTCATTTCTTTCATATTAACAAGAGTCCATGAGGCCCACCCTTTTTTGTGGTGGTTATGATTTTTTTGTATAAAGCACAATTATTCCAATTCCTTATTTTATATGCTTCGCACTTTTTTTCTTATCACCCCACTTCTTGGCTATTCGTTAAACTGATTTGTGGGTGTGGTGAGGGGTGTATTTATAGGCATTTTAAGGTTTGGGAAACTTTGCCCCTCCTGGTAGGAATGTATATCCCATACGTCACTAGCTCATGGACTCTTGTTAATATGAAAGAAATGAATTTATCAGGTAAGTTCTTACATAAATTATGTTTTTCGTTCCTTTCCTCACAACAAGGAACAAAAGCCTGATCCTTCATCCTCAGGAGCGGTATCAGTTTGGAAACTATTTCCAGTTTGGAATATATCCAAGCCTTATAGAAACCTATAGCCAGCTCCTAAGTACCCATGAAGGTGCGGCCCTTATTCCAGCTCAGCTGGTATGGGGCAGATTACGTTTTTTTCAAGGAAATTTGGATCAATTCCGTTCTCAATCTCTGGTTTCAGAACATTGTTTCAGAAAGGTACAGAATTGGCTTCAAGTTAAGGCCTCCTGCTAAGAGATTTTTTTCTTTCCCGTGTCCCAGTTAACACAGCAAAGGCTCAGCATTTCTGAAATGTGTTTCAGATCTAGAGTTGGCTGGAGTAATTATGCCAGTTCCAGTTCTGGAACAGGTGCTGGGGTTTTATTTTATCTCTTCATTGTACCAAAGAAGGTCAATTCCTTCAGACCAGTTCCGGATCTATCAATATTGAATCGTTATGTAAGGATACCAACATTCAAGATGGTAACTGTAGGACTATCCTGCCTTTTGTTTAGCAAGGGCATTATATGTCTACAATAGATTTACAGGATGCGTATCTGCATATTCCGATTCATCCAGATCACTTTTAGTGTCTGAGATTCTCTTTTTAGACAAGCATTACCAGTTTTGTGGCTCTACCGTTTGGCCTAGCCTCAGTTCCAAGAATTTTTTTCAAAGGTTCTCGGTACCCTTCTTTCTGTAATCAGAGAACAGGGTTTTGGTATTTCCTTATTTGGACGATATCTTGGTACTTGCTCAGTCTTCTCATTTTCGAAGAATCTCTTACGAATCGACTTGTGTTGTTTCTTCAAGTTCATGGTTGGAGGATCAATTTACCAATCAGTTCATTGATTCCTCAGACAAGGGTAACCTTTTTAGGTTTCTAGATAGATTCAGTGTCTATGACTCTGTCCTTGTCAGACAAGAGAAGTTTAACATTGATCAGCTTGTCAAAACCTTCAGTCACAATCATTCCCTTTGGTAGTCTTATGCATGGAAATTTTAGGTCTTAGGACTGCCGCATCGGATGCGATCTCCTTTGCTCGTTTTCACATGCGACCTCTTCAGCTCTGTATGCTGAACCAATGGTGCAGGGATTACTCAAAGATATCTCAATTAATATCTTTAAACCGATTATACGACACTCTCTGACATGGTGGACAGATCACCATCGTTTAGTTCAGGGGGCTTCTTTGTTCTTCCGACCTGGACTATAATCTCAACAGATGCAAGTCTTACAGGTTGGGGAGCTGTGTGGGGGTATCTGACGGCACAAGGGGTTTGGGAATCTCAGGAGGTGAGATTTCCGATCAATATTTTGGAACTCCGTGCAATTTTCAGAGCTCTTTAGTCTTGGCCTCTTCTGAAGAGAGAGTTGTTAATTTGTTTTCAGATAGACAATGTCACAACTGTGGCATACATCAATCAATTTTGGTTTGGGCGGAATCCAGCTCCTGTCTAATGTCTGCGGTTCATATCCCAGGTATGGACAATTGGAAAGCGGATTATCTCAGTCGCCAAACGTTGCACCTGGGCGAATGGTCTCTTCACCCAGAGGTATTTCCTCAGATTGTTCAAATGTGGGAACTCCCAGAAATAGATCTGATGGCTTCTCATCTAAACAAGAAACTTCCCTGGTATCTGTCCGGATCCCGGGATCCTCGGGCGGAGGCAGTGGATGCATTATCTCTTCCTTACAAGTGTCATCCTGCCTATATCTTTCCGCCTCTAGTTCTTCTTCCAAGGGTATTCTCCAATATTCTAAGGAATGCTCGTTTGTCCTGCTGGTAGCTCCAGCATGGCCTCACAGGTTTTTGGTATGCGGATCTTGTCCGGATGGCCTCTTGCCAGCTGTGGACTCTTCCGTTAAGACCAGTCTTTCTGTCTATAGGTTCTTTTTTCCATCAGGATCTCAAAACCTTAATTTTAAGGTATGGAGTTTGAACGCTTGATTCTTGGTCAAAGAGGTTTCTCTGACTCTGTGATTGATACTATGTGACAGGCTCGTAAATCTGTATCTAGAGAGATATATTATAGAGTCTGGAAGACTTATATTTCTTAGTGTCTTTCTCATCTTTTTTCTTGGCATTCTTTTTGAATACCGAGAATTTTACAGTTTCTTCAGGATGGTTTAGATAAAGGTTTGTCCGCAAGTTCCTTGAAAGACAAATCTCTGCTCTTTCTGTTCTTTTTCACAGAAGGATTGCTAATCTTCCTGATATTCATTGTTTTGTACAACCTTTGGTTCGTATAAAACCTGTCATTAAGTTAATTTCTCCTCCTTGGAGTTTGAATTGGTTTGGGGGCTCTTCAAGCTCCTCCTTTTGAACCCATGCATTCTTTGGTCGTTATATTACTTTCTTGGAAAGTTTTGTTTCTTTTGGTCATCTCTTCTGTCAGAAGAGTCTCTGAATTATCTACTCTTTTTTGTGAGTCTCCTTTTCTGATTTTGCATCAGGATAAGGCGGTGCTGCGAACTTCTTTTGAATTTTTTACCTAAGGTTGTGAATTCTAACAACATTAGTAGAGAAATTGTGGTTCCTTCATTATGTCCTAATCCTATGAATTCTAAGGAGAAATCATTGCATTCTTTGGATGCTGTTAGAGCTTTGTAATATTATGTTGAAGCTACTAAGTCTTTCCGAAAGACTTCTAGTCTATTTGTCATGTTTTCCGGTTCTAGAAAAGGCCAGAAAGCTTCTGCCATTTCTTTGGCATCTTGGTTGAAATCTTTATTTCATCATGCCTATGTTGAGTCGGGTAACACTCCGCCTCAATGGATTACAGCTCATTCTACTAGGTCAGTTTCTACTTCCTGGGCGTTTAGGAATGAAGCTTCGGTTGATCAGATTTGCAAAGCAGCAACTTGGTCCTCTTTGCATACTTTTACTAAATTCTACCATTTTGATGTGTTTTCTTCTTCTGAAGCAGTTTTTGGTAGAAACGTACTTCAGGCAGTGGTTTCAGTTTGAATCTTCTGCTTATGTTTTTTCATTAAAATTTTATTCTGGGTGTGGATTATTTTCAGCAGGAATTGGCTGTCTTTATTTTATCCCTCCCTCTCTAGTGACTCTTGCGTGGAAAGATCCACATCTTGGGTAATCATTATCCCATACGTCACTAGCTCATGGACTCTTGCTAATTACATGCATGAAAGAAAACATAATTTATGTAAGAACTTACCTGATAAATTCATTTCTTTCATATTAGCAAGAGTCCATGAGGCCCGCCCTTTTTTGTGGTGGTTTTGATTTTTTTGTATAAAGCACAATTATTCCAATTCCTTATTTTATATGCTTTCGCACTTTTTTCTTATCACCCCACTTCTTGGCTATTCGTTAAACTGAATTGTGGGTGTGGTGACGGGTGTATTTATAGGCATTTTAAGGTTTGGGAAACTTTGCCCCTCCTGGTAGGAATGTATATCCCATACGTCATACGTCACTAGCTCATGGACTCTTGCTAATATGAAAGAAATGAATTTATCAGGTAAGTTCTTACATAAATTATGTTTTTAAACAGTTTTCCAATTTACTTTTATCACCAATTTTGCTTTGTTCTCTTGGTATTCTTAGTTGAAAGCTTAACCTAGGAGTTTGATATGCTAATTTCTTAGACCTTGAAGGCCACCTCTTTTCAGAATGCATTTTAACAGTTTTTCACCACTAGAGGGTGTTAGTTCATGTATTTCATATAGATAACACTGTGCTCGTGCACGTGAAGTTATCTGGGAGCAGGCACTGATTGGCTAAACTGCAAGTCTGTTAAAAGAACTGAAATAAAGGGGCAGTTTGCAGAGGCTTAGATACAAGATAATCACAGAGGTTAAAAGTATATTAATATAACTGTGTTGGTTATGCAAAACTGGGGAATGGGTAATAAAGGGATTATCTATCTTTTAAAACAATAAAAATTCTGGTGTAGACTGTCCCTTTAAAGGACCAGTCAACATAGTAGATTTGCATAATCAACAAATGTAAGATAACAAGACAACTCAAATGAGTAGTAGATTTTTTTTTTCTGACAATTTTAAAAGTTATGTCTTTTTCCACTCCCACTGTACCATGTGACAGCCATCAGCCAATCACAAATGCATACACGTACCATGTGACAGCAATCAGCCATTCACAAATGCATACACACCTATTCTTGCACATGCTCAGTAGGAGCTGGTGATTCAAAAAGTTTAAATATAAAAAGACTGCACATTTGGAAAGTTGTTTAAAATTGCATGCTCTATCTGAATAATGAAAGTTTAATTTTGATTGAGTGTCCCTTTAAGTTACCTTCTCTTCTGTGGCCAATTAGGGACAGTTATAAATAGGTCACTAGAGTGTGCAGCCAATGGCTGTGTGGAATATAACAGTGTTCTGCACTTCCATTTATAACAGGAACTGAAAAGCTCACAATATCAGATTGGAATTACAGAAAAAGTGGACAAAATAAATAAAGTATATTGCATAGGATTTTATATATACGATTTATCATTTTATAGTTTAATGTCCCTTTAAAACTGAAACATATTGATTGACATTATATTTTGCTTGCAATACACCAGCATATTCCACAGTGCTGCACCAGTAATACGATAAATAAATACTAGTTATGTTAAACAAATAAACAAAAAGGTTTAACGTTAATAAAATGTACAGATTGGAGCGATTTTTGGGGTTTATCGATTTACTTCCTCGTTTGAAGGGTCTGTATGTTGTTTTATTTGTGTGTAATGATGCAAATAGGGGTAATGTGTGTCATTAACCAGTTTTGCTATAAAACTATAGAGATATGTATGCATGCCATTTTAAACAATTTGAACTGGGGTATTATCAGTATAGCGGGCGTGTGTGATTGTTGTTGGTTTTGCTATTTTCTATTATTATTGTAAACGCACTTATTTAATTATTTTTTTTACTTTAATTAATTAAAGGGATACTAAACCCAAATTTTTTCTTTCATGATACGGATAGAGCATGCAATTTTAAGCAGCTTTCTAATTTACTGCTATTATCAATTTTTTTTTGTTCTCTTGCTATCTGTATTTGAAAAAGCAGGAATAAAAGCTTTGGAGCCGGCCCATTTTAGGTTGAGAACCTGAGTTGCGCTTGCTGATTGGATGGCTAAATGCAGGCACCAATCGGCAAGCCCTATCCAGGGTACTGAACAAAAAATAGGCCGGCTCCAAAGCTTTCATTCCTGCCTTTTCAAATAGATATAGCAAGAGAACTTAGAAAAATTGTTAATAGGAATAAATTAGAAAGTTGCTTAAAATTGCATGCTCTATCTGAATCATCAAAGTAAAAAAATTGGGTTCAGTATCCCTTTAAGCAGGTAACATTTGTATCCGTTTTACTGATGTTGCTTCCTAACATCATCTGATATGGCAGGGATACTGTTAGTATGTTTTGCACATGTTACTGTCGGAAAAAAAATTGGTGTACTCTGTAATAAGTCAAAAGTGTTGTCTGGGGTTTCATCAAGCCTTTTTTAGCTGTGGAATTCGATAGAAAAATATGTCTCCATAAATATGTTTTTAAGTACTAAGAATTTGGATTGTAATCATAAAAACAGGACTGGCATATGTTAAGTATAAAAAGTACTGGCAATAAACCATGAAAATGACATGATCTCAGGCTTCTCAGCAGTTATAAATGTGCTGATCAGTATGAAGTAGTAGATTATGTTTGACCCATCGTTAATCTCACACACTAGGTGTATTCCTGAACTAGTGACTATATATGTAAGCCAGTCCTGATTAGTTCACAGACAGTACTCAGGAGCGCAATGATTTACAGCTCATTAGTAGGACATCATTGATGCGTTTAACCCCTTTTTAGATTTTAAACAAATACACATAGACTCCAGTGAGCATTTTAAAATGCATTTTGAATTAATTAGAATGTCCCTTTAAATGAACATCAGTTTCTAACCAGTTTAAACTTCACCTATTCTATTCCTGAACCTGTGTTCTACCCAGGGGCGACAATGCAATCTACCTGCTAAAAAGTTACATTAATGATCCATAGCAAAAGGGTCTTTAGGCTTAGTGTGTTCTGTGTTACTCTTCTCTCTTTCGCTGTAAAATAGGTGGTTAGATTTTAACAAAAGGAAAGGAAGTGTTGGTAAGAGTTGCAAATGTAAATTTAATAAGAAATGTGGTAAACCGCGTGTCTTTCCCACTTCCATACACAAGTCTATCGCTTGCTAAACAAATGTAGTGTGATATTCACTGTGGTTTTAGTTCCTTGCGCAGCTCACTAAGTGTCATTAGCACTTCTAAAAGCAACCGTAATTACCATTTTTACCACCTCAGAGTAATATATTCGTTATTCCTTTTTCTGCAGCTAAGAATCCCTCGGTAGCAGGTTACATGAGGATTTTAATGCAATACTTAATGTTTAGATTATATAAAATAAGTCTTCTCGTCATGCTCCAGAAAAGATGCCTTTGGGGTATATGACAAAGTGTTATCTTTTAACAGATGTCATGTGCGACCATAGGCACATATTGTGTTTCATTTGTTATTTCGTCAAGTGCCACATGTTAATACACAGACTATCATGCTGACTTGTAGTCTGGAAGGCAGTAGGGACTGTAGGAGCCTAAAGCAACTCATCGGTATTGAAATTGCAGGGCATCGAACCAGCATTGATATGTAACTGCTCTGTCCTGGCACAGCTGTGGTTTTGGGGAGATACAGCTTTATATGATGACATTTAAAGGGAGAGTAAAGTCATGCTTAGATATTCATGATTTAAACAACTTTCTAATTTATTTCTATTATTTAATTTGCTTCCTTCACTTGTTATCCTTTGCTGAAAGGTTAGGTAAGCTCAAGAGCAGCAAAAAAACTATGTTCTGGCAGCTGATTGGTGGCTGTATATATATATATACTGACTGTCATTGATTCGCCCATGTGCTCAGTTAGAAACCAGTAGTGCATTGCTGCTCCTTCAGCAAATGATACCAAGAGAGTGAAACAAATTTGATGATAGAAGTAAACTAGAAGGTTGTTTAAAATTTTATGTTCTACCTAAATCATGAAAGAAACATTTTGGGTTTCATGTCCCTTTAATAACAAAACCTAAACACAGCTCATATTTCCTTCTCCTTTTGGGCTTTTGTACATATTTAGACACGCATTCTTATTTACTTGACTCCATTACTCCAAACTATTCATCATTTTCCCTATTAAAGGTTATATTTTAGTACTTTCGATCATTGCACATTTCTACTGGCTGATTGCATTTATTGAATGAATGTGTATCTTATTCCTTTTTATCATATTTGTTGTCCTGCAAACAAAAACACAAATTAAACTTGTATATGAATTACTTTTACAGTTTTGCTGATGATCCACAGAAACCACAGTAATGGTGGTTTCGGAGCAGGTGTATGGCTATGGTTTTTGTGCTTCTTTGCACAGCCCAGCAAGAAAATAAGGTTTCTGCAGCTGTACAGTTGGTGTATGCTGCAGTAGAGATCTGTCGAGAGATTACTCATTTACAGAATCACAAGTCTAATGAATACTTTTGGGCCCTACACTGCAGAAATAAAGGTGGGGTGGGGGCCCTAGATAATGATCGCCAGAACGGGGCAGATAGGGGAGACTACTATACTACAGAAAAATTTAAATAAAATGTAAGCATTTATGGGTACTGGCTGCAATTAGTGGTAGGGGGAGGGTTAGAGAGCTAGCTGGCTGGATCAGGGAGGTGGGTGGGTTAGAGAGCTATTTGGGGGATCAAGGAGGTGGGATTGTTGAGTTCGATCACTGCACTGCAGGGAAAAATAAATAAATAAGAATATAAAAACAAACAAAAAAACAACAACTAAACTGCATATTGGCAGACCTGGGGGAGAGCTGTTTGGGAGAGATCAGGTAAGGATCAGGGGGTAGGAGGTGTCAGGTGGGAGGGTAATCTCTACACTAAAGCTTTACATGAACCTTACACATTACCTGATTAACCCCTTCACTGCCAGGAATAATACAAGTGTGGTGCGCAGCTGCAATTACCGGCCTTCTAATTACCAAAAAGCAATGGCAAAGCCATGCATGTCTGCTATTTCTGAATAAAGGGGATCCCAGAGAAGCTTTTACAATCATTTGTGTCCTAATTGCACAAGTGGTATGTAAATAATTAACTTTTTTTTTATTTTTATATTATCTCATTTGGCGGTGAAATGGTGGCATGAAATACCAAAATGGGCAAATGGGCATAGGTCAATACCTTGAGTTGTCTACAATAAAATAAAACATAGTTTTGACAGGTAAATAAATAAAACAAAGAAAAAAAGGCTCTATTTCTGTTTAAATAGAGTAATAGCAAAAATGTTAGGTCTCCGGTATTTTGGGCAAGTTCTTCTTTGAATGTCCCGGGAATTCAGTACAAGAACATCCTTTAAAAAATGTATAAATGTAAAAATATTTAGAATAAATAACATTGTGCTATGTATTTATCTGTTTATTTAGTTCCAAGGACCTCTTAATTGTTCTTCACAACTACTCTTCAATTTATCTTTATTTGCAACACAGAGGTCTCCTTTTATCTGAAGAAGACTAATTTCTCTCCAGTGTGTGTATTTAGGGCTTGATTTATCAAGCTGGGGCAGACGGGCGTACATATTCGCCCCTGTCCACCACAGCTCGCCTCTGGCGGGCAGCAATTCGCTACCGGAATTTAAGATTGCACATGAGCGCTATTTTGCGCTCTTGTGCAATCCCACCCCCCTGCCCACGCACAGCCAATAACGCGCAGGCAGAAGCTGTCAATCTGCCCAGTCGGATGAAATCTGATGACCGCTGCTTGATAAATCGTGACTGCAGGTTCTCTTGTGAGAACCTGCAGTCATTGGCAGAGGAAGGGCTTGATAAATCGAGCCCTTAATGTATGTGTTTCTGGGTTTATAATGTATGTATGATTATTTACCCTCTAGCCTTGTAAGTGAAATGGACATTTCAATATTGCCCATTCATGGAAAGGTTGGGCACATCTGCCATAGATGGATCACATCAAATTTTGAACATTATACATTTGATTTTTTGTATATAATGATGTCCTGGCAAATATTATTTAGCCATTAACACACACTTTCCTATATAGAATCAACAGCTATAGCTTTTGTGCTTTTTTATGCTAGTGAAGTACAGAAGTTTGAGGTTTGCCTAAACAAAGATGAGATAAGGTAAAATATGTAGAATTTGCAACAAGGCTAAATTGCTGTGTCAGATATGCTCTTCCTGGCCAAGGGAAACCTCTTTTCCTCTCTATACCTTTCTCCATTGTCTTAAAATGCTGTTACAGCAGATTCTGATCCGAGATGGGAAGTGCTGTAGTTACACAACAATTCACACAGGATATTTCCTGTTTATCCAAATAATTTATCTGCAAGCTCTTGTGTGGAGCACATCCTTGTGGTTAACGGATGAACTCGGGTGACAACAACCAAATCAGGGCAATTATAGATTTAAATTAGAAAGTTATATTTGGACATTTTTTTAGACACTTCTTGTCTGACCATGCTATGTACACAAATTCAGTATAAGCTTAAAGGGATATTAAAGGGACAGTCTACTCCAGAATTGTTATTGTTTAAAAAGATACATACTCCCTTTGTTTAAACACCTTTCCAATTTACTTCTATTAGCAAATTTGCTCCATCCTCTTACATAGATTTAAATGATCTAATTTATTGGATAGCCTTATGCTTATCCCAGGCATTCATGAAGTCCTCCACAGTGTTTGTCATTACCACCTCTTGTGGAAGTTTATTCCATGAGTCCACCACCCTTTCTGCGAAGAAGCTTCTGCCAATTACTCCTGAACCTACTACCCTTAGAGCTTAAAGGGATATTATACACTAGATTTTTCTTTGCATAAATGTTTTATAGATGATCCATTTATATAGCCCATACAGTTGTTTTCTTTCATGTAATTAGCAAGAGTCCACGAGCTAGTGACGTATGGGATATACATTCCTACCAGGAGGGGCAAAGTTTCCCAAACCTCAAAATGCCTATAAATACACCCCTCACCACACCCACAATTCAGTTTTACAAACTTTGCCTCCGATGGAGGTGGTGAAGTAAGTTTGTGCTAGATTCTACGTTGATATGCGCTCCGCAGCAAGTTGGAGCCCGGTTTTCCTCTCAGCGTGCAGTGAATGTCAGAGGGATGTGAGGAGAGTATTGCCTATTTGAATGCAGTGATCTCCTTCTACGGGGTCTATTTCATAGGTTCTCTGTTATCGGTCGTAGAGATTCATCTCTTACCTCCCTTTTCAGATCGACGATATACTCTTATATATACCATTACCTCTGCTGATTCTCGTTTCAGTACTGGTTTGGCTTTCTACAAACATGTAGATGAGTGTCCTGGGGTAAGTAAATCTTATTTTCTGTGACACTCTAAGCTATGGTTGGGCACTTTGTTTATAAAGTTCTAAATATATGTGTTCAAACATTTATTTGCCTTGACTCAGAATGTTCAACTTTCCTTATTTTCAGACAGTCAGTTTCATATTTGGGATAATGCATTTGATTTAATAATTTTTTCTTACCTTCAAAAATTTGACTTTTTTCCCTGTGGGCTGTTAGGCTCGCGGGGGCTGAAAATGCTTCATTTTATTGCGTCATTCTTGGCGCGGACTTTTTTGGCGCAAAAATTCTTTTCCGTTTCCGGCGTCATACGTGTCGCCGGAAGTTGCGTCATTTTTTTGACGTTATTTTGCGCCAAAAGTGTTGGCGTTCCGGATGTGGCATCATTTTGGCGCCAAAAAGCATTTAGGCGCCAAATAATGTGGGCGTCTTATTGGCGCTAAAAAATATGGGCGTCGCTTTTGTCTCCACATTATTTAAGTCTCATTTTTCATTGCTTCTGGTTGCTAGAAGCTTGTTTTTTGGCATTTTTTCCCATTCCTGAAACTGTCATTTAAGGAATTTGATCAATTTTGCTTTATATGTTGTTGTTTTTTCTCTTACATATTGCAAGATGTCTCACGTTGCATCTGAGTCAGAAGATACTACAGTAAAATCGCTGTCTAGTGCTGGATCTACCAAAGCTAAGTGTATCTGCTGTAAACTTTTGGTAGCTATTCCTCCAGCTGTTGTTTGTATTGATTGTCATGACAAACTTGTTAAAGCAGATAATATTTCCTTTAGTAAAGTACCATTGCCTGTTGCAGTTCCTTCAACATCTAAGGTGCAGAATGTTCCTGATAACATAAGAGATTTTGTTTCTGAATCCATAAAGAAGGCTATGTCTGTTATTTCTCCTTCTAGTAAACGTAAAAAATCTTTTAAAACTTCTCTCCCTACAGATGAATTTTTAAATGAACATCATCATTCTGATTCTGATAACTCTTCTGGTTCAGAGGATTCTGTCTCAGAGGTTGATGCTGATAAATCTTCATATTTATTTAAAATGGAATTTATTCGTTCTTTACTTAAAGAAGTTCTAATTGCTTTAGAAATAGAGGATTCTGGTCCTCTTGATACTAATTCTAAACGTTTGGATAAGGTATTTAAATCTCCTGTGGTTATTCCAGAAGTTTTTCCTGTTCCTAATGCTATTTCTGCAGTAATTTCCAAAGAATGGGATAAATTGGGTAATTCATTTACTCCCTCTAAACGTTTTAAGCAATTATATCCTGTGCCGTCTGACAGATTAGAATTTTGGGACAAAATCCCTAAAGTTGATGGGGCTATTTCTACCCTTGCTAAAAAATTCTTTGGGTGTGGATTATTTTCAGCAGGAATTGGCTGTCTTTATTTTATCCCTCCCTCTCTAGTGACTCTTGTGTGGAAAGATCCACATCTTGGGTAATCATTATCCCATACGTCACTAGCTCATGGACTCTTGCTAATTACATGAAAGAAAACATAATTTATGTAAGAACTTACCTGATAAATTCATTTCTTTCATATTAGCAAGAGTCCATGAGGCCCGCTCTTTTTTTGTGGTGGTTATGATTTTGTATAAAGCACAATTATTCCAATTCCTTATTTTATATGCTTTCGCACTTTTTTATCACCCCACTTCTTGGCTATTCGTTAAACTGAATTGTGGGTGTGGTGAGGGGTGTATTTATAGGCATTTTGAGGTTTGGGAAACTTTGCCCCTCCTGGTAGGAATGTATATCCCATACGTCACTAGCTCATGGACTCTTGCTAATATGAAAGAAATGAATTTATCAGGTAAGTTCTTACATAAATTATGTTTTTTTTGTAAAAATGTATAGTTTTGCTTATTTTTAAATAACATTGAGCTAATTTTCAGGCTCCTAACCAAGCCCCAAAGTTTTAGAAGAATACCGACGTACACCTACTCCAGCTTCAAGAAAGGGGGGGGGGCAGGGAGTGTCTGATATTTACCACTTGCAGTGGGTGTTCCAGTAACCTTTTAAACAGAGCTAAACTTGAAGTTTCTAAGTACGTTTTTAAACAGTTTTATACTTGATTATTATATCAGTATCTGTGCATCTTATTCTTTTTAGTAGTGTCTATTACATGCAGTTATATGAAAATGGGTGTATACTGCCCCTTTAAAGGGGCTGTCAACTTCAAAATGTTTGTTTAAAAAGATAGATAATCTCTTTATTACCCATTTCCAAGTTTTGCATAACCGACACTGTTATATTAATATACTTTTTACCTCTGTGATTACCTTGTATCTAAGCCTCTTCTGACAGCTCCCTGATCACATGACATTTTATTTATTATCTATTGACTTGCATTTTAGCCAGTTAGTGCTGTGTTCTGCACAACCCCCGGGAGTGAGCACAATGTTTGCTAGTTCACGTGGGCCATATAAATGTTTCCTGTTGTTGAAAGCTAATAAAAAAAGCCTGTGATAAGAGGTTGTCTGTAGTGGCTTAGAAACAGGCAGACATTTAGCGGTTTAAATGTTAAAGTATATTAATATAACAATGTTGATTGTTAAAAAGCTGGGGAATGGATAGTAAAGGTGTTATCTATCTTGTTAAACAGTAACTTTTTTGGTGTTGACTGTCCCTTTAAGATCATGACCTCCTTGTTCTGAAATTGTTCTTTTATTAATAAACTTTGAAAGTTACTATCATATCACCCCTTTCCCTTCTCTATTCTAAGCTATACATATTTAGATCATAGAGCCTTTCCTGGTAAGTTTTATTTTGTATTGTTTGTTAAAGGGGCAGGAATGCACTACTGGGAGCTTGCTGAACACAGAGTGAGACAATGACAAGAGGCATATATGTGCAGCATCAATCAACAGTTAGCTTCCAGTAATGCATTGCTGCTCCTGAGCCTACCTAGGAATTGCTTTTCAACTAAGGAGGCCAAGAGAATAATAGGGAAATTAGTTAATAGAAGTAAACTGGAATGTTGTTTAATAATGAACCATCTATTTGAGCCATAAACATTTTGACCTTACTGTCCCTTTTTATAGCAAATTCTACAGTAATGTTTTCTAGGACGGTATTGAGCAAGTTTATAATAGAAGTGTTTTTACAAAGTGCCTACTTGTAAATGTTTCTCGCTTGCTTCTTTCCTCTCTCAGAATGTATGTTGTGCAGGCACTTGCTTGTCAAAAATGTATTTTTTTTTTCATCAAATTTGCTTTGTTCTCTTGGTATTCTTTGTTGAAAGCTAAACCTAGGAAGGTTTAAATGCTAATTTCTAAGCCCTTGAAGACCGCCTCTTATATTAAAGCATTTTAACGTTTTCACAGCTAGAGGGCGGTAGTTCATGTGTGCCATATAGATAACATTGTGCACATGCCTGTGGAGTTACTTATGAGAAGGCGCCGATTGGCTAAAATGCAAGTCTGTCAAAATAACTGAAGGGGGCAGTCTGCAGAGGCTTAGATACAAGGTAACCACAGAGGTAAAAGTGTATTATAACTGAGATAAGGAGCAGTCTGCAGAAGCTTAGATACAAGGTAATCACAGAGGTAAAAAGTATATTAATATAACCTTGTTAGTTATGCAAAGCTGGGGAATGGGTAATAAAGGGATTATCCATCTTTTGAAACAATAATCCTTTTCAAGTAGACTGTCCCATTAAGTTTCAAATAAATCTAACCAACAATGAAATATACACTTTCATGTCTTTCTTATAAGTAATTTGTCATCTCAAACTGTAACCAAATCTATCATTTGTGGTTTCTTTATATCATATGTAAGATGTTGTGTTCTGTCTTTGAAGCTTTCATAACTTTTTATTTTGAACATAAGCACAGCTGCTGTGTTAACTCACTATCATGTGATATAATGAAAAATGCTTTCAGATTGCATTATACAGTGGAAACTATAAATATCCTGCTCATGATCGATGACCCAGTATCTTGGTTAAGGAAATACCTGGAATATGAATATTTGAGGAATGTGTAACTTATCTATAACAGAGATGTATTGCTCATATACTTCTCATCTTACGCCTTCTTATCTGGAGGATTCTTATCTGTAAATTAAATGCAAACTATAATCGGATAACAAAGGAACATTAAAGTCAATTTAATATAAACTATGCATTTATAATAATGTTTTTATCTTTTCTCACTTAAAAGAGACCAATAAGGACTAGCTGTAAATTACTGTTGTATGCAATCACTTTGTAGTTTACCTCCGGTTTCAGAAATTTACAGCGTTTTGAAGGCAAAATTTGTTTTAAGCCTCTCTAGGAACAGACCTATTCTTTCCACAAAAGGTAGAGGTATTTAGTGTCCCTTTAAAGGGGTCATGCCATGGCTATTACTAATTGTGTCATTTAGACATCAACACCATGAGGAAGAAGATATTAAGTCCTAGACATTGCTCTTGTTGTACATAAATAATGCTTTTGAGAAAGTCTCACATTGGTCTACTGGGAAGTGCTGAAATCACCACTTTCCACTGACCTCCAAATGCACTCATGTATGTATTGCGCCATACTGAATCTGTATCAGCTGTATTTATATATGCCCAAATGTACAGTCAATATATTATACTTGTTCAACCCAAGACCTGGGGATGCAGTGTTTCTCTATTCTACTTTTTTATAATATTATTATTTGATCCTGCAGGTGATAAAAAAAGTTACCCCTTATTTGGTGGGGATAAAACAATAACATCCTTGCTATAGGGAATAGGGTACAGCCATGAACCCCTAGGTCAGAAGTTTTTTTTTAAATTATTAAGCACTGTCTCATTTTGTTCATAATCCGTGTCTCAGGGTTATGAGGATATTCTATTGGGACGCTATATTTCTTTCACATTTCATCTTATTGTTTAAGTTCCAGTGTAGTACATGCTTGTGCCTACTTGGAGTAGCCAACATTATGTCTATTCTTAAAGATAGAGAGGAGATTCAGGCCTTGGTCAAAAATCTCTCTAGTGTCCCTGAGGGGACACACCCAGAGGCCAAGATCCGTGACAGCTGTTACCATCAGAAGGTGACACACACAGATGATGTTGAGGCATACCTCCTGGGATTTGAATGGACTCCTGAGAGAGAAGGACGGCCAGTGAGAGGGCAAACATACCAAGGCAATTTTTGAGTGTAGAACCCCAGAAGGCCTAAAATGATCTAGAGTCAGAGCAAGCAGGGGACTGAAGGCTGAGGTCCTGTCAAGGCTGGGAGTGACTACAGCAGTGCATGGACCTTCTATCCAGAGAAAGCTACCTGGTCATAGATGTTTGATCTTATAAACTACTGAATAAAGAGCCATTATAGTAAAAAATGATATGCTCCAATTCATTAGAACATGTCATTTTAATACTATATCGACCCTAGACTATTGTATATGTTTAAACAACCCCCCCCCAAGGGTTTAAACAACCAGTAGAGATACCGCTCAGGACTCGCAGAGGACTGCTGGTCCCATTTGAAAAGCTCTGCTGATCCAATCAGCAGCGCTAGTTCCACATCTGAGTCTTACAACTAGCACTGCTGATTGGATCCGCTGTGTTTTCTTTCCTAAGATATGGTGAGTCCACGGCGTCCTCAATTACTGTTGGGAATATCACTCCTGGCCAGCAGGAGGAGGCAAAAGAGCACCACAGTTAAACTGTTAAGTATCACTCCCATACCCCAGTCATTCTCTTTGCCTCTGTCAATGGAGGAGATGAAGTTTTTGGTGTTTAGACTTTCTTCGCTACAAGCAAGTTTTTATTATTTTTAAAGCCAGAGTAGGTTTGCTCTGATCTTTCCTATAATCTGGGTATAGCTGTAGTCCACGTCAATCTCTTCAGTAGAGTAGTGGTGCCTTTAAAGCAGTTAGGAACTTGTGAGGTAGGCCTTGCTGCGTTTTCCTAACATTGTTGCTGCCCTAAAATAGAAAGCCAGAGTAGGTTTACTCTTCTTTCTTGTCTTTACAGGTCTCTGTGAGGAGTGGCTTCTTCTCATACCAGGTAGGCTGTCCTGCCGGACGGCTAGATGCAAGTAAGTGCCTTTTTTCTGGCACTGAAGGGGTTAAAATAAAACCTTATATCTGCAGACATAGTGGGGCTCTAACCCTTTAGAAAGGGTTAAAATTGGCAGTTGCAGGCACTGTTTTATGTGGTGAGACAAGGAGTTCTACTCTTAAAAACTTTATTTGGCTACAGACATTTTTTTCATGGGTTCCGGTTTTGAACCTAACACTTTATGGCAAGTTTTCACTTATGAGAGACATTTTATTACTTTGCTGTTCCTGTAGCTGAGTGCTACAGGAAACGGTTCCATTTTGGCCCCTAATTTTCCGTCTAGATGTGTGCCTTCAAGACTAGTGGCACAACTTATCTAAGCCGGTCACGTGATCAGCCGTTCCGGTTATCCTAGTGCAGACGCTGAAGACAGTCTGAGAGTTAGAGTATTAGCTCATACTTATTTGTAAACTGGCAATATCTGATATCCGTCGCAGAGGGGGCAGGTAAGTATGATGGAAATTTGTTTCACAGATCCTCAGTTTTATAAGTAACAAAGTCTCTTATTTTACTTGAGTCCTTAACGACTTAAAAGCGTATCGTTTTACTGCTATTGTTTTTCTTAAAGGTACAGTTATAAATAAAAAAAATGTTTAATTGCTTAATATTTCATTTTAATGGATCAGAATCCTCCTGTTGTTGTCATATGTATCCTTTGCTTGGATAGCCAAGTATTACCTCCCATGCAACTTTGTTCCTCTTGCATTGAGAGAGCTGTAAAAAATAAAGATAAGCTTTTTATTTCTGAGCCAAATGTCTCTCAGGAAGAATGTTGTTCAGGTCTTGCCACAGCTTTCTCCTCAATCGCCCAAAGTCTTACTGGTGCCACATGCAGTGCCCTGCGGTTCCTCGAAATCTCCTGGAGGAGTGTATTTGCAAGCAGAAATTGCTGCCCAGGTATCCTCTGCAGTATCTGAGGCATTATCTACCATTCCCATGCTTCAGGGAAGATGCAAGAGGAAAATTAAAGAATCAGAAAGTAAGGCGTCTGCTCCAGTCTTAGCTACACAGATTGCCCTTTCACATAAGTCTGATGAGGAAGATATACGTCAGTAGCCTCTGAGGGTGAAATCTCAGATTCAGACAGTGTAAGTCATTAATCTAATGCTGAAGTTGTATCCTTCAGATTTAAGCCTGAACACCTCTGTGTTTTGTTAAAGGTTTTGGCTACCTTGGACGAGACTGATACCCCTGTCGTTGTCAAGCCTAGGAAATCTAGTAAACTTAATAAATACTTTGATGTTCCTACCTCAGTGGAGGTGTTTCCCGTGCCAGACCGTGCTACGGAAATCATTACTCAGGAATGGGATTCCTTTTTCCCTGTCTTTAAGTTATTTCCTGTGGCTGACTCCATAAAGGAGTCATGGCAAATGGTGCCCAAAGTTGAAGGGGCTATTTCTACTCTGGTTAAGAGAACTACTATTCCTATTGAGGATAGCTGCTCTTTTAAGGACCCAATGGATAAGAAACTA